>NC_057865.1:234803415-235031931 GCF_019393635.1 Dromiciops gliroides | reverse complement strand
AAAAGGCTAAATGAAGGAGGGAGTATTTCAACAAAACTTCTAGGATTCCTAGGATGTCAATGGGTCCTATGGAGGAAAGGTCTTCCAAGGATTACTTTAGAAAAGGACCAGAGGGGAGAACCCACAGGATGAGGAAGGGGCAGAAGAGTCAACTTCAACAGAATGTACAGTCAGTTCAGGATAGGAAGCAGAGCAAACTGTAGAGACAGAATGTATCTATTGTGAGATGTTTGGCCTTGAAAGCCCCTTCATAACCAGCCCCTTCCTACCTTTTCAGTCCTTCTTACATCTTCCTCCCCCAAAATGTCCTCCATGATCCATCCAATGACACTGAATCCATGAATAAGACACTCCATCTCTCAGCTTTGGGCTGTCCCCCATGCCGGACTTTAGGTTTTAATTCTGATCGGGCAGCACTGGGGAGTATTACAGGCCACAAGCATGTCTGGCACCTTTCCCACATGCGATACAAGGGAATAATTTGATATGGTGCCCTTCACCACCCTTAAGAAACTTAAGTCTTACTAGGGAGCCAAGCTTTGCTCTCTCTACTGTATTCCAACAACTGACCTCCCTGGTTTCCATTAAGTCCCAATTAAAATCCCACCTTCTACAGGAAGGTTTCTCCAACCCCTCTTAATTCCAGTGCCTTTCCTCTGTTAATTATTTCCTATTTATCCCGCTTTGTATTTGTTTGAACATGGTCTTTCCCCATTAGATTGTGAGCTCCTTGAGGGCAGGGACTGTCTTTTGCCTCTTTTTATATCCCCAGTGCTTATTAGCCCAGTGCCTGGCACATAGTAGGTGCTTAATAAATTAAATAAGAATTGCATTACTGATACATAACCTGTATCAGATTACCGCTGTCTAGGGGAGGGAGGAAGAAAAATCTGAAATTGGAAAGCTTGTATAAACAAAAGTTGAGAACTATCTTTACATGTAACGGGAAAAAAAAATAAAATACTTTTAATTAAAAAAAAGAATTGCATTACTGAATTGAATGTCAGTTAAAGTATTTTGACATTAATCAATAAACAATGAAACTCTTCAGAGCCCCAAGCCCACGAACTTCCACCTGCCTACAAGGACCTGTATCTAAAAACCAAGCTTATTAATCTTTCCCCTTAAACTTCTGGTCACATCATGGTCTCTCCTGTTTAAATCTTGGGCTTATCTTTTCAGAGACGTGACAAAGGAGAATGAGAACTGGATTTGGAGTGAAGAAGACCCAACTCTGCTGCTGCTTACTAGCATAACCATCGGTCAAGTCACTTTAATCTATCCGGGTCTTAGTTTTCTCATCCGTAAAATCCAAAGGTTTGAAGAGATGATCTTTATTTCACTTTCCAAGTCTAAATTCTATAGTACTATGACTCTGCCCTTTCTCTTCTTTCAAATCCAATCAATTACTAAGTCCTGTCAATTCGACTTATTTCATCTCCAGAATCCATCCCCTCATCCGAGCCTATTCCCAGTGCTACTAGTCAGTCAATACACATTTATTAAGCACCTGCTGTGTGCCAGGTACTAGGCTAGTACAGGGTTTTGTACCTTCTTAGATTTTGGCAATTGCTTATAAAGATCTGAAAACAGATCAGCTAGGTGGTGCAATGGATAGTGTCCCATTTGGAGTCAGGAAGACTCATCTTTGTAAATTCAAATCTAAGCTTAGACACTTACTAGCTGTGTGACCCTGGGCAAGTCACTTAACCCTGTTTGCTTTGATATCCTTACCTGTAAAATGAGCCAAAGTAGGAAACAGCAAAGCATTCCAGTACCTTTTTGCCAAGAAAACTGCAAATGGAGTCATGAAGAGTTGGATATGACTGAAAATGACTCCCAAACAGCAAAATTATTTATTGGGGTTTTTTATTAGTATTATTACTACCTGTATGGCCTTGGGCATGTTATTTAACTTCTCTGGGCCTCCATTTTCTTACCTGTAAAACAAAGGAGCTGGGCTAGATAGGCCCTCAATTCTCCCTAAACTCTTAAGCTCTGACCCTAAAACCACCATTAACACTTGCTTCCTAGTTCTGAATAAGCAAGCCAGTTCCCAGACTGAATCTGTGTAGTCAGCTGAAATTCACAAGTGAGCAAGAAATCCTTTTTATAAATGCGAATGTGAGAAAGGAAACCATGAAAAGTCAGACCCTCAGCAAAAAGCGGCACTAGAGTGGGCTTGAAGGAGAACAGGAACAAAATGTTCCAATTATAAACCCTGAGCCTAGAGTTTCAGGAATTAATCTGAATAATTGAAAATTAACATATATATTATTGCTAATTATAACAGCCAATATTGCTATGTTAATATTATATCTTATACTGTAGATAAAATATTGGTGTATAATTAATGTGCATTATTAATATATAATAATTGATCAGAAGAAAAGGGCCTGAGGAAGGAATGAAAGAACCAAAGTTGCTGGGTCAAATGAGCAGCCCCCCAGCCCCAACTCTGCTGTTAACAGTGGCTCCTTGTGCTGCTGACAAAACAAAGGGGAAAAAAAAGAAACAAAAACAAAAAAGATATCTCCTATAACACAGTACAGTTCTTTTGCCTAAATATTTGCATTAAATACCCTCAAGCCCCAAAATTCTCTTTCCCAAGGCCAGAAAACCTTTTTCTTTTCCTTTTTAGAAGTTATTTTAATACTTGTGATAGGTTGCCTTATGGTTAACACTGCTGAACTCTTGAATTCAGAACAATGGCAGCATAGAGAGAAGCAGGAAATATCTCTGAGGGGGTATTCATCAGTCATTTAGCTCTCCTTTGACAGTAAATGGGATGTCATTTAATGATGCCAGGAGGAGGGAGAAGGATCACTAACTCCCTTCTACAAGAGCCTTGAAGGAGACATCTAATTTTCAGGCATTTTTCATGCACTATGACTGGATTGGAACCACTATGTCCACTTGATGAAAGACTCCACTGTGGTTTTGTTTTTAATAAATCTTCAAACACACGCAATCCCCCTTTGAAATCCCAACAAACTTAAAAGGGGAGCAAACAATATGGCACACAGCTGTGTGGCCATATAAAGAAATATCCCTTTTAGGAATAAATATTAACATTTTAACTGGAATGGTAGCCAATGACAACAATGGCTTAGAATATTTGTGAAACTTTACGGAGGAAGAGAAGGAAGATATGAGAGGATTAGTTCATGTAAAAGCAATTACAGAAAAACTAAAACACATCATTCCAAAAACATCAAGCAGTTGAAAGTAAAGGGACAACAAACACTGCTAAATAGAACAGATCTGCCCAAGTCTTTACCCTGACCCATTTTTCATCTTTAAGAATACCTCACCTATCAGAAAAACACCTATGAGTGACTTACATGGAGCAGACATCTAGTAAAAAAAGATCATACTAATATGATCATAATGATTATAAGAACAACCTAACTATAGTTATGTTGCAAGTACCTAATTTAGAATGTGGCAAGGTAAGATGTTGAGGACAGTTATCACCATATAAATTCTACTTCCCTTAAAAGCGTGTTAACTTTATTTTTATATTTCAATTATTATTCCAAATAATTCAAATTATTGTTAACAGGAATTCTTACCTGTAAAATAAAGAGGGAAGGGAACACACATTTATTAAGCACCTACTATATGTAAGCAATAATCAAAAGTATTTGGTAAAAATAATATAGGAGAAGTTGATCAGTGGTAAAATTCAGGTATACAACACAGATGCAAACAAATACAGTAAGTATCATTTAGTCAATAAACCCAAAGACCCTTACTTACTGGGGTATAGCTTCACCATTGGACAAAATGATTTAAGATCCCCACCAAATTGCAATCTTTGGACTGGATTCCACCATGCCATCTCCCCCACTGGGTACCTTCCCCCTGATTGGGGTTTTGATGGCTATGTACTACACAGCAATTGTTTCTATTCTGGCCAAGAAAACTCTGAGCGTCTCTTCCCCTCCCAGATTGATTCAACAGAATCAATATGGGGCAGCTAGGTGGCAGAGTGGATAGAACACCAGCCCTGGAGTCAGGAGGACTGAGTTCAAATCTGGCCTCAGACATTTGACACTTACTAGCCCTGGGCAAGTCACTTAACCCCAATTGCCTCACCAAAAAAACCCCAAGCAACCCCCACACAACAAAAAAAACAAGATCCAATGAAAGCAAACTGGGCCATCTTTTGCCTCAATTCTTACCTAGTCTTTAACTACTGAATGAATGGGTGTTGGCTCAGACAAACTGAGACCTGGGTAAGACCTTAGCTTAAAAAAGCCAGGGTCTCCCAATGCAACCTGTCGCCAATCGTCGGTCATCCTGACCTAACGTCTTGCACTGAACCAAGATAGCTCTGGAGGAGAGAGTGAGGCCAATGACTCTGCACAGGCTCTGCCTCCCTTAAATCCAATTCACTTCACAAGTCAAGTCATACCCTCATGATGTCATTTTGTCCTCTTTGAGAATGAAGAATGAACAGCAATAATTACTCCAAATATGTTTGTTTTCATCTTAAATTTCAGAAGCTCATATTTTGTCGTTTAGGCTGTTTTTCCTGTTATATCTGACTCATCATGACCCTTTCTGGGATTTTCTTGGCAAAGATACTGGAATGGTTTGCCATTTCCTTCTCCAGATAATTTTACAGATGAGGAACTGAGGGAAAGAAGGTTAAATGACTTGCCCAGGGTCACCCCTAGTATCTGAGGCCGACATTTGAACTCAGGTCTTCCTGATTCAAGGTCCTTCAATCTAATCATTGGTACCACATAGCTGGGGTCAGAAGCATATGACTCCCCCCCAAATTCCTATTCAGGGTCATGGGAGATGATCCTGGGCTCTCAAAGACCAATGCAACCATTTGACCATGCTTTCTAGGCACATCTGGACCCTTACTTGAAAGACTTCACAGGTCTGCTTTCTTAAGACCTAGATTAAGAAGAACCATTACTCTCTCCGGTAGGCCAAGGCAAACCCATGAAACAAAGAAAAACCCCAAATGGCCGTTACTTAGCCCTATTTCCACTGCAGACCAGTCAAGTAATCATTAAACCCTTACTATGTACCAAGACAAACCACTAAATGCTGAGGATACAAAGACCAAAGACAGTCCATGTTCTCAAGGAGTTCCAGTCTAAGCGGGAGAGGCAAGATGAAAAAACCTATGTACAAACCAGATACAGACCAGGATAAATGAGATCATCAACAGAGAGAAGGCATTAGGTATTAATGGTGCAGAAAAGGCAGAAGGTGCGCATTAAATCACGGGGTTTTTTTAGAATCTATGAACATTAACTTTAGCGCTGGTATTCTAAATGTCAGGCTCTCGTATAACAGTAATCATAATGAATGTGAGAGAGAAAGAACACAGAGTTTTTTAGAAAGCACTTTACAAATAGCTCATTTGATTCTCATAACCCTGTGATAAAGGTAACTGATTTATATCCCTATTTTATCAATTGAGGGTATTGAAACTCAGGATTGATGAATATGCTGACAAAACTACTGAGACAATGAGCATGTCAACAATGTCAGACATCCGAGAGCTGCACTGGTACCCATTTAACGTTAAGAGTCCTGGAGAGGGGCAGCTAGGTTGCGCGTGGATAGAGCACTGGGCCCTGGAGTCAGGAGGACCGGAGTTCAAATCCAGGGGCCTCAGACACTTGACAATTTATTAGCTGTGTGATCCCTGGGCAAGTCACTTAACCCCAAATGCCTCAACCAAAAAAAAGAGTCCTGGAGAAAGTCACCCTCCCCACCCTAGAATGGTGGTGTCAAACTCAGTAACACAGAAATGAGACCCACCAACCATATACATATATATATACATATGGATCCCTGCTGCCTGCCAACTCACTTAGAAAAACACATTATCATTATCCATGTTTGATTATGTTTGTTATTTATTCTGTTAAGTATTTCCCAATTATCTTTTAATCTGGTTCAGTCCACTAGGGAGTATACCCTGACCTAGAATGAGTAGTCCCCGCCAATGAAAGTTTTATGTACACATACAAGGATTGTGGTCTATTAACAAAGTGCCCACATCAGGTGAGATCATAGAACCATTGAAATATTAAAAGTTTGACTCACATACACTTTATTTTCTAATGCCCTAAATGGTTATTTGGAGGAAATGTCACAAGTGCCTGAAATTGTCACCAGGACTGACTTTTTTCTTGAAAAGATTTCCACACAGTCTGTCTGGATCTTAAAGCCACAGAAAGTAAAAGAGTTCTTTCCTGAAGCCTTAAGAACAATTCAAATTTCTTTATTTTAAAGCTCTACTGTATCCAGTGTTTTGAAAGAAAAAAGAAAACTCAAACCAAGCTGTAATGAGTCAGAACATAAAGAAATCTGAAACAAGGGGCTGAGATGGCGGTACCAACTTCCTTTTGTTTTTCCCCAACTTATTTCAATACCAGAGTCTCACATCAAGTTTTCAACCAAAGACAATGTCTGATCTTGCTCTGCACCCTGTATGATGAGTGCTACCGTTGTAGGTAATAGTCTGATTTCATAGCTCTTCCATTAGGATTATGATTTAGATCCCAGAGAATTCTCCAGGATTTGTAAGGAAACAGACCCAAATTTTACAAAATTCGTAAAATTAGAAGGAATTCGATTACCCAGCCCCACTGATCTAGGCCATCATTTATTAGGAATGAGAAAGGTGGAGGGTTTTTTTTCCTTAGTAATGCCTTTCTAATATGATCATTGGAAGGGTGACAACTCAATTCCCTTCCATCTTGAGTTGTGAAAAGTCATCTTGCAATACGTTATCCAGCAATGGTTTCCCAAATGGGGCCCATTGTGTCAGAGGGGAAGGGGACACAGAATGATCTCAAAGGCTTCTCACTGACCACGCCCCATCCTCTCACCCCCCCCCAAAGGGTATGTGCCTATCGTGGGAAAATGGGTCACATCCCAAACCCAACCCTTCTCCCACTGATAATTGTGGGCTCCTCTCCAAAATAACTACCCTTATATTGGTCATATCTAGAAACACATCCTTCATGACACATCTGTTGTCCACTAACTCAATGCCAGCAGGGGAAGGGACTGATTCATATCCAAGTCTTCACATACTTGGGGGGTAAACAATCCCCTAACTCACCAACAGGTTTGAAGCCTGTTGGTTACCCTCAACCTGGTTTAGCCCATCTGCTGAGAGTTTACTGGGGTGTGGCCTCTGCACATGCTCCAGCTTCTTGGGAGTCACAGATGAGAGTTGGGTAACAGGGTGGATACCAAAAGTAGATGAGCAGCACTCACTCCAAAAGTGCTGGTCTTCCATACACCCCTTATCTATATATGTATAATACATAAATAGGTAAGCACATATAAGTATGTGTACATATACATACATATACATACATACATATCCATTTAAACTGTTCCCTCTGTCTTTCACAAAGTATATACCTACCCAGTCATACTATTTATACATCAAAGAGTATGTACAGTTTACTGATTTATGGGGGATAATTCCAAATTGTTTTCCACAACAAACAGAGCTATTTATTCACTGGTCCAATAGCACATTAGCCTACCTATTTCCCCACGGGTCTCTCCAATATTTAACATTTTTATCTTCTATCATCTTAGCCAATCTGATAGTTGAAAGGTAAAACCTCAGAGTTATTTTAGTTTGCTTTTCTCTTATTCTTAGCAATCTGGAATATTCTTTCACATGACTATTGATAGATAACATATACTCTTTTGCAAGCTTCCTGTTTATAATCTTTTGACAAATTTATATATTGGGGAATGGTTCTGGCTCACATCTTTGTGTATCATTTCCTCAAATATTAGATATCAAACCTTTATTGTTGCAAAGGTGCTTTTTTTTCTCCCCAGTTAACTTTCTCATAGCCTTTCCCACTTGGCCAACCTGCTAGGCTCCTGCTTGGATTACCCAAGGCTTTCACATGCCATGCGGAGGACTCTAAAAAACAGCAGGTTAACCTAGGCTTTGTCTCATATGCCCAGGAAATTTAAAAAACTTGTGATACATTTAGAAAATTATTTTCACAACCCTACATTTAAAAACAACTTCAAGTAATCATTTTCACTTTTAAAACTTCAAAGATTATATCAATAGTAAATTGCCATTATTATTCATCACAATTATGTCCCTCAAGGTCTGATTGCTAAATCTATTCTTCCAAGTCTATGATTCACAAAATCCATCTTCTTTTCTTCCCCTCTCATCATTTCCTTTTGTATAACATCTGGAAAATGACCAAAAGTGATGCATGAATAACCACTAAATTACCCTTAGCTGGCTGCATTAAGAGGCAAAAGATCATGGTTAAGAGTCCACAAAAGGCACATTAGTTTGACGGTACTCTAAGACATAATAAGCCTTATTCTCTTCATATATTGGAGGGTTTAAGAGACAACTTCTGTGTCTCTCGGGTTGCCTTCCAATCTGTGGGCTCATCTGGGAGAGGGAACTGGGGGAGGAAAGTAAGAAACCTTCCTTCCTCCTTCAACCACCACCCCACACACTTACTGATCCCAGGCAGGTCAGTCAGTCAATAAGCATTTATTAAGTGCCTACTATGTGCCAGCCATTTACTAGCTATGTGACTCTTGGGCAAATCACTTAACCTGTTTGCCTCAGTTTCCTCAACTGTAAAATGGGGATTAATAATAGAACCTACTCCTCAGGGTTGTTTTGAGGATCAAATGAGATAATATGTGTAAGATACTTATTACAGTGCCTTACATAGTGGGCACTATATAAATGTTTACTCTCCTTCCTCAAGTAGTCTGCTAAGGGCAATATCTCTGCCCTTAGCACAAAGAAAAAAATGTCCTCAAGGGCTCCCCAGTTTCTCCAGGATCCACATTTCACCATTTCTGAATGATTTTTTAAAAACTGGTTATAGACTACTGAGCTTTCGTTTTCCCTGTTGCTAAAGCAAGGTACTGCAGAATCTCATGGAAATCCACAACTCTCTCTGTCCCCAAGATTACAGCAAAGACCCTGTTCTCCTTAGCAGTGAGGGTGTTTGTTCGGCAGCACCAAACTCTCCAGGAGATCACAAGGGGATATGAAAGTATTTTGAAAACCGTAAAGTGCAACAATACATACGAATATACAGTATTATGAACCTGATGAAATGGAAATCCACTCTGTAGAAATCTTTGTTTAGAGAAATAATTATATAAATCGCCATATTACAGTACTTGATATCTCTCAGAATCAATACCCAACCTTCGTCATAAAACAAAATGCCAAGGATACAAGATACATTCAGAGTCAGTCGAGCAGCCCTAATCAGAAGAGCTAAACAAACAATTAAGAGAAACCACAAGATAAACCCTTTCGATGCTATAGTAAAAAGCATGGCTTTGTTGGTTGGGTATGTCTATCTCAAGGCACAGTCAAGGAAGGGCCTGGACTCCCAGACAACTAGGATTGTGCTATGTGCCTGCATTCTCTAACATGAACTCCAAGCTCATGACCAGGAAATAGTATTCTTTTGAGGTCCTGTGTAACCTGACATAGAGCCAGAGAAAAAGCTTCATATTAAAAACCTGGGAAAACCCCAGAAATCTTCCTCCCCCCCAAGCATGTGTTCCCAGGGAACGAAACTTTCTAGTTCAATTTGAAGGGTTCGCATAATGTGTATACCTTATTATTTATTTTGAGTTCCAGAAATGAAATTCAGAGGCGGACTGACATAGCGTGGATAGATTGCTGGGCTTAGAAGAAGGTTTAAAGTCCACCTCTGACACTTCCTGGCTCTCTAATCAAGGCCCGAGGCCCTTTGGTTTCTTGTATTCCTCCAGCAACAACTTCCTAAGATGAGGTTGGGTGTAGGGACTCCCCAAGTTGGAGTCTGAAACATCAAACTCTTCAAGGATGAGTGATACTTTATCACAAAGATTTTTCCTTTCAATATTGCGATGTGAAAAAAGGTCACCATACTCCTAATTCGATTCAATTCAATTCAACATGCATGTATTCAATACCTACTATGTGTCAGGCACTGGACAAAAATCAGATGGGAGAGGTAAATAACTGCTACTGGTGTCCCAAATGTCTTAGTGTGTTTTTTTTTAATTTTGTGACACTTTATATTTAAGGACCAGAAGTCAACAGAAAAAAAAATCCATTTGGCTTTACATAAATTCAGCTTAGTTGTCTAAGCACATTCATCACAGATGTACTTCTCTTTGCACACATAAAAAATTAAAGATAAATCGAATCCTTTAAATAAACAAATGCATGTGAGGAGCTAACTCTTTAAAGGAAACCTATGCTGAATTCTTTTGCAAAAAAAAAAAAGTAAGCTATCTTTTTGAAAAGAGCTACACCCTTATTTGTGTTTGACAAGCAAAGATTTTTTTTTAAGCTAAGTTACCTTAAAATAAAGGAAACCTACAAAGTATATTTGTCTAAGCAACATTCTTAGGTCAGTTCAACATCTGCTGACCACTTACTCCAAGCTGGACACCATACTGAGTAGACTGGACATTAAAAAAAAATGTGTAAGATGGGCTCCCTGTCATCATTAGAGAGATTTCTAGACTAAAAACTTGGCCTGAAATTACCTCCAATAGCTAATCAGACTGCAATCAAGCTTTTGGGCCACCCTGTATGTCAAGGTGGTATCAATCTCTGGCAGCTAATGAAATAATGTATCAAGTGATAGACTTGGCATAGCTGTGTGACATGCATTGGGCAAGCCACTTAATTTCTCATTAAGAATTTTCCAGTTCTCCTTTTTTCCATTCTAAAATACAAACCTTAAAATACTGGGGGGGGGGGGGGGGGGGAGGGGGAAGGAAGCCCCACAAAACTTAAAACTGCGCTAAGACCTTTGGGACACCTACCATTGTTATTCATCTCCCCTCCTCCCACCATCATCTTTCTCTTCAGTAGAACAGTTATAATAATAGCACCTACTACATTGAGTTGGTTGTGAGAGTCAAATAAGATAAATCTATATTAAGTGATTTTCCTCCCAGCCTTATAAAGGGTGATGGACGCGCTAGCTATCATTTCTCCATTGGAAGAGTTCAATCTCGGTATCTATACAAGCTAGCATGAGTGATGTAGGAGTTTAAAAGGAGAAGATGGAAGTTGGGCTGGGCCTTGAAAAAAGGGTAAGATGTTTGACAAGCAGATAGGAATAAAAACATTGTTCTTGGGCAGCTAGGTGGCGCAGTGGATAGAGCACCAGCCCTGGAGTCAGGAGGAACTGAGTTCAAATCCAGCCTCAGGACACTTAACACTTACTAGCTGTGTGACCCTGGGCAAGTCACTTAACCCCAATTGTCTCACTAAAAAAACAAAAACAAAAACAAAACATTGTTCTTTACAATTTATATTTTCCCTCAGTAAGACAAAAAAGCAAACCGAATCTAAACCCAGTGACAGGCTTCAATTCAAGAGCAGATAGCTTTCATGGTTAATTACCCCATCCTCCAGGCTGTTCTTTCATGTTCTTCTTAAGAGAGAACATCTATCTAACAGCCCTCTGGCCAAGTGACAATGAAAGAGGTCCTTTTTTCAAAACAAAATGTCCCATACGTAAAAAAAAAAAAAAAAAAATCCAAGGAGATGGTTGGGGCTTGGTGCAAGAGGGTATGCTACCCTAAAAAGCACTTGGTCAGTCTCATGTTTTTCTCCCAGAAAACAATGTTTATAGTACAGCATACACTGACTAAAAATGTCTAAAAAGAAATCCAGTAACTACCAACTATTTTTAGCTCTTCTTTTCATAAGGTCTGCATGTCACTGCTTTCCCAACAAATCTAAGTCTTCCTGGATGTAGACAGAAATGGGACCTGTGATTTCATTGGCATTGGAAATACCCAGGTGAGGACACTCCCTTCTATCAAGCTGTACCTTCTCTATAACCTAAGTGTATTGAGAGTTGCTGGGCATTTTAAAGGTTAAGTGACTTGTCCAGGGTCATCCAACCAGTATTTGTCAGAGGTGGGTCTTAAAGCCAAGTCTTCCTTCATCAAAAGTCAGCTCTCTATCCACTATACCCCACATCACCTCCAGGACTTGGCAATTTGCTGAAAAGAAGCAACAGGAAAAAAACCAAAAACCATCATTCATTTATATGATCAGTGACTAGAAGTTCTCTCCAAGAGATGCGGTTAAAAGAATGAGACACCATGTGCTCTCATAAGACCTAACCAACCATGTGAAAAGTCCAGTGGATAAAACTGAAAATCTCTAATCCATTATACCATACACAAGTCACCTTGGACCAGTAAAATGACTCACCTAGCCAAAGGAAATAAATCCAAAGGCTATATTTTGTGGAGAGAGACACCTTTTCTATCCCAGATGATCTATCTACCTACAAAATGTCTAAAGGGCATCAAATCAATTCAAACAAAGAGCCACAAAAATATGCAAAGTATGAAGTATAATCACTGGATCACAGACCTTGAAGAGCAAGGTTTCTGTATACTTAAAAAAAATATTTTGATAAAGAATCTCAATATAATTCATTTCCTTGTAATCTTAGGCATTTCATTTTATGCTTTGAAAAGTATGACTGAGAAAGGCTCCCCTAGGCTTCCCTGGACTGCCAAAAGGAGGTTATGACTTATGACACAAAAAAGGTTGGAACAGCTAGGAGGTGTAGTGGAGTTCAAATTTTTGCCAAGAAAACCCAAAAATGGGGTCATGAAGAGTCAGACATGACTGAAATGACTCAACAACAACTCCAAATCCAGGAGATTTTCTTTTTCCTCCTTGGTGACAAAACACTTCACTGCCTGGCTTTTAGAAACTTCTAAAAAGTAAAGGGCTTTACAGATGTGTGTCAGTAGTTATTACTACTTTTATCATTATTAGAGAGTGAAGAACATTCCCACACCGAGAAGGACTTTCATGGAAGTAAGGGAAAATAAACAATGTAAAATGTGAAGCCTGTTACATGGATAATCTTTCTGGCCAAAAGGTTAGGCATAAATCATGTTTATAACAAAGTATGTGTTAGGGATACAGAACCACTGCTTCAAGTTTCTGAACTTTTTTTCCATCACCGAATTTTCTAATTCCTGCTAAATAAACTTTTCTCTCCACTTGTGCTACTCTGGCTAAGAGAGAAGACATGAGCCAACCAATAAATTACATAAAAATTTCTCATTCTTTCTCCTCTTTTAAGGTTTCAGTGATGTGCAGTGATATCGGGAAAGACAAATAGAATTATATGCTCTTAAAAGCTTCAAGTTCTGGATAAAGCACCGGCCCTGGAATCAGGAGGACATGAGTTCAAATCGTCCTCGGACACTTGACACTTACTAGCTGTGTGACCCTGGCCTCATTGCCCAACCAAAAAAAGAGAGATTCAGAGCTTCAAGTTCTGCTTTTAAAAACACCAGATACTTAACAAATATCTCTTGCTGTTGTTGGGTAATCAAATCTGACTTTCTGACCCCATTTGGGGTTTTCTTGGCAGATACTGGAGTGGTTTGCCATTTCCTTCTCCAACTCACTTGAAAGATGTAGAAACTGAGGCAAACAAGGTTAAAGTGACTTGCTTAGGGTCACACAGCTAATAAGTATCTGAGGCTAGATATGAACTTGGGTCTTCCTGACTACAGGCCTAGCACTCTATCCACTTGCTAGTGCAAGTGCTAGATGCTCCAACAGTACACATGCAACACCTAAAACCCCTAAATCTGAAAAAAATCCCTCAAATTTTCCCAAAGCACTTTACCCCCCCATCACTATGTATCATAGCTCTAAAACTGGTAAGAGGTCTTCAAAGATTATTTAATCCAAAATCCTCATTCTACAGATAAGGTAAACTGAAGCAGGGCCAGAGTACATACCCAGGTCCTCCTGACTCCAAGTCTAATGCACTGGCATAGGCTTATCACTTCCCTCTCTCCCCAATAAAAATTTTAACTCCTTAAGTTAATTATCTCATTTAAAAATATTTCCAATATGGGGGCAGCTAGGTGGTAAAGTGGATAAAGCACCAGCCCTGGATTCATTCAGGAGGACCTGAGTTCAAATCCGACTTACTAGCTGTGTGACCCTGGGCAAGTCACTTAACCCTCATTGCCCTACAAAAAAAAATTTCTAATATTATTTAACATTTATAACGAATGTTAAACATATTTTAAATCCTCCCCATCTAACACAGTACCTTGCACACAGCAGGCAGTACTGAGTGGATGAAATAGAGATATCCGGCCAGAGTTGAGTAATTCTCCAAGCAAAGGGGGGAAAACCTATCAACAGTCACACGTGACCACGTTAACTTCCCTTCTAGTCTCAATTTTGAAAGGGGAAACAAACAAAGGGAGCTGCCAATTAGGTTTTGGGAACAAACATGTTTACTTCCTCTGCCTTGTTGCATAGCTCTTCAGTTAGGACACCCTTCTTTAGTGCCCACCAGCTGATTACCAGTGCACGGGTTCTAAATGCTTGGAGGAGATCTAGCCATACAAGTTCAAAATAAAACCAGATAACAGAGCACTGTTCAAATCCACCTTTGTCCACTTAGCTGTGGGACCCTGTGCAAGTTACTTAACCTCTCTTCTCCATGTGCCTCAGTTTACTCAACTGTAAAATGAGGGTAATAATAGGGTCCACCTTACCTCCCAGGGGTTTAGTGAGATGTCCGTGATAAGATATCTATCTTTGTAAAGCACTTAGCATAGGGCAGGGCATCACACTCCCCAGGGATTTCCTGGCTGCTTCTGGAATTAGATCTTCCTTAAATTATTACATCAAAAACAGCTATGAGCAGCTGTATGTCGATGTTAAAAGTACCAAAAGTGAAAGGAGAGAAGGGAAAGAAAAAAGGGGGAAAAGAGATACTGGGGAGAAACTGGTCAAGTGAAAATGACACTTAAAAAAAAAGGAGAGAAAATCAACATGGGAAAAGCACTTGAAAATTCCTCCCAACACAAGTATGAGTGTCCTCTGGTGCCTAAAAGAGCCAGGACAGTTTGGACCTTAAAGAAAGAGATGGCATTAAAGAAATCCCAGAAGAAACCAAACAGAAGACTGGGATCCACCCCTGATCTCCCTGCCACCCCTCCTCTCCTCAGTGTTATTAACATCCTGACAACAAGGCTTGAAAAGTCAATAAACATTAAGCGCCTACTATGTGCCAGGCATTGGGCAAAGAAACTGGAAATGCAAAGAAAGGCAGAAGACAGTCAGTCTCTGCCTTCCAGGAGGCTTAAAGCCTAAAGGAAGAAAATGCTCCCAAGATGGGCCAAGGTTTACTCACGTTACTGAAATAAAGAAGACTCCTTCACCTTACAAACCTATAGGAAATTTATATAGTGCCTTTCTAAAGCATTTTTTATATAATACTTCCGGGTAGAAGGTGAGAAATTGATCAGAGTGCTTCCCAATATGGGGCAAGAACTGTGTATTTAGAAAAGATACTGGGACAAAAACGAACTGGAAAATAAAACCTGGTGGTTAAGATTTCAGGGCACTGGGGCAGCTAGATGGCGCAGTGGATAGAGCACCAGCCCCGGATTCGGGAGTACCTGAGTTCAAATCCGACCTCAGACACTTAACACTTACTAGCTGTGTGACCCTGGGCAAGTCACTTAACCCCAATTGCCTTACTAAAAAAAAGAAAATTTTGCAGGGCACCAAAAAAATGTGATTTTTATCTCATCACCCAGGCCCCTGAACTATTTTCTCCCTCCTAAAAACCTCCAGGAATAAGTCTGGTTATAAATGTTATTCTTTTTTCCAAGAGGAACAACAAATTTGTTCCATGACAACCTTCTTTAATGTGATTGCTGTCAGCATGGTTCAGCAGGCAGGGTTCTTCCCAGCTCCTCCCAGAGCCCAGGGCGGCATGAGTTCAAGCTCCAGACTTGGAAACCCAACCCAAAGTCAATTCAGTTATGGGAAACGTTCTCTGTGAATTATTGTCATGGTTGGTTAATTTGGCCTAAAGATCCTTTCTGCTATCTTTTACAGAAGTAACGAGTCCCCTGACACTCTGCCTCTAAGCAAGACTAAGCCAAAGTCTGGTGATTATTTTTCCTCCCAATTAAATTGGCTCTAATTAATGGGCTAGTTTTACCTGGAGATCTGAGAACTTCTGAGAATGTGGATCTATACAAACTCACTTGTATTGAAGAATACACGTGCATGCCACCCCTGTATGCGGGCATAAGGGGCTCACTGACATCCCAGTTATGACCCCTGAGGCCATAAGGTGTGACAAAGAGAAACATCACAGCTGCTCAGCCACACATGGATTTGCCCATAAGAGACAGGTAACAGGTTTCTTAGCTCCCAAAGAGTCGCCTGGCACGTAGTGCTCAGGAAGTGCTTTATGAGCTGAATTGATCTGGATATTTCATGCTCACTAGGGGAGATGGGGCAACCAAGGGCAGGAACTCGAAGGAGCTTCTTCACCTAACCCTCAACTCCTCTCCCCGACCTAGGAAGACTTTGGGTTACCTCCCTCAGCCCACCCCCAATTTCCTATCACCAGCAGCAGGCACAGTCCATCTGCAGCTAAAAGAGAGCGAGCAAGCAGCCTGAGCCCACTGCCCCAGGGCAAAGGAGCAGTAGTTACCATATGGTAAGAGTGTGACAGTGGGGAGTAACAGCAGACAGAGCCTGCTCTTTCTCTATGGAGAAAGCATTGCCCCTTCCCCACCTCCCCATCACAGTGCATTTATATGGCTTTTTAAAAAGACTCTCAGAGCGCTCCACAACACTTCGGTGAATCAAGCAACAAACACTGATTAAGCGCTTACTGTGTGCCGGGCACTGTGGGTTTTACAAAGAAAAGTTAAAAAAAAAAAAAAAGGAAAGGAAAGAAAAAAGAGGCATGCTCCTTTTCCTATCTGTGGACCTCAGTTTCCTCATCTGTAAAATGGAGAAAAGGGGAACTAGGTCAAGGGTTCTTTAACTCTGAATCAGAGAACCCTTGGGCAAACTGGTGAAAGCCTGTGGACCTTCTCGGAACCAGAATGCGTAAAATAAATGCATGAAATGCATTTGAAATGCATAAAATAAAATACGGAGGATTACAAAGGAAACCAAAGGTTCATGAAAATTAAGGTGTCACTTTTTTCCCTTCCAAGTTCACGGATTCTTAGCGAAGCAGCTCAGGGCTGGAGATGGTCCACGAGGTCGCTTCCAGCCCCCGTTGGATGCCCTATGATCTAGGCATGTTTGGTGAACATATGAAGCACACGCATGCACACGCCCCCACTTAGTGTTTCCCCAGCAATGTAAACTAACTCCCCGAGGGGCCGGGGGGTGTGCAGGGGGGGCACTCACTTGCTGGCCGGCGCGGAGCTTGCCCTGGGGAGGTCTTCTGAAGAAGGAGGTCCTGGCGGTGAAGAAGAAGTCCTCCGTGTCCTCCTCCAGGCTGCTGTAACCACTGCTCATGCTGCTGGTCCACGTCATCTACCCGGCGGCCTCAGCCGGGCGAGCAGGGAACCCTCGCCCGCTGCAGCCCCTGGGGTGCAGTGCAAGGGAGACCCGGGACGGGCGCCCTATAGCCCACGGCTCACCCCCACGCCGGGGCCGCAGCAGCGAAGGCTGCCCCGGCTCCGCCTCCTGCCACCGCCGCCGCAGCTCCGCACGGCCGGGCTCGGTCCTGTGCTTGCCTCCCCCCGGTTGGCCCCCGGCCCGGTCCCGGCTTCCTGCCACTTCTAGCCTCCCGCCCTCCTTTCCCAGTCTAGCCCATCCTCCTTCCTAGCCTAGTCCGGCAGAGTCCTCCCCGCCCTCTCCCCTTCCTCCTTCCACTCCTCCCCCACGCTCTCCGAGCCCCTTCGCCACACCCCTTTCCCCCCAGTTCCCCGCCCCGGCCCCCAGCGAGGCGGCCTCCCTCACTTCTTCCGTCCTCCCTTCCTTCCCTCTCCCTCCCCCTCCACCCCCCCCCCCCTCCAGTCTCTTTGCAACAACTTCGGAATTTGGGACGGCCCAAGGCTCCGGTCTTTCCTCTCCTGGGATCGGCCACTCCCTAGAGGAAACCGTAGGAAAAACCTGTCCAATCCCCAGGTGGCTTTGGGCCCCGGCTCCGGCCACCTCACCGCCCCAGGTCCCTCCGACTCTCTCTGATCTTTTGCCATCTTTAAAATCCAGAAAACCGGAGCGCAGGAGTAGAAGCTGCTCAAGAAAGATTCCCCACTGATTGCACGTGGTTAGGGGGCCTACAGGCGTCTATACACACGCCATATTTTCATAGGCTTTCCACGGGACAGGGCAAAGGACTGGGGTCGGTGAGCCCATGCACACTGCCTTCCCTGTGTTGATTATCTCCAGTTTATCCTGTCTTATTTCTCTGCACCTAGTTGTTTGCCTGTTGTCCTCCACTCCCGACGGTGAGCTCCTGGGGAGCAGGAACTGCCTTTTCTATGCATCCACAGCGCTTAGCACAGCTCCTGGCGCACACAGTTGGCGCTTACTAAATGCTTATTGACTTGACTTGGCTGGGGGGGTTTTGGTGTGAGGGGCTCCCTTTACAAATGCAGATCTGAAGATTCTGCAGTTTATTGTCTCCAACCGAGGGAGTTAGAAACTTTTGTGTCCTGGTGTCCTTTGGCTGCGTTCTGGTGATGTCTATGGACCCCCTCCTCCCAATAATGTCTTTAAATGCATAAAATAAGACGCATGAGCTTACAAAGGAAACCAGTTAGCAAAATGCAGTTTAGTATTTGTTCTTTATTTTCTTTACATTTATTAGTACATAACAAGCTAGCAGAACAGTTACAAAATTATTTTTTAAAGGCATGGATCCCACGTTAACAACCCCTGCCGCAGAGATTTGAAGCGAACCCCAGATTACTTCTCTTGGCTGAAGCAAGGCTATGAGCACCTTTCCTGCTCTCTCATTCTGCACCCCCCCACAACACCCCCCCCATTTTCCCATCCCCCTTCCTTAGACCAGAACTTCCTGCCCGAATCTGCAGCGGTCTCAGCGTCCCCACTTCCATCACTAACTGGCTGGAAGCCAGGCTTAGGGGGTGGGGGTGAGAACTACTGCACCCGAGATCCGGAACCCAGGCAGCTGTCTCCTCTTATTCAAAGCCAGGGGACCAACATGAAGCTGGAGACTGCAAGGGAGTGGGAGGTTAGGTGGAGTTTGAGTATAGGCCTCATCAGAAGATTCCAAAGCCCATTTAGTTAGAGCCTCAAGCTCAAAGAGGCTCTCAAATGTAAGTTAAAAACAATAACAACATTAATGTCACTCTTCAATTGGAACAAGAAGTTCCAATGGTCTTCTTTGTAAAAATAGCAATTATGACATTAGAAAAAGACTAGAATCTTTTTGCACAGAAAAAAAAATTGCTAAATAAATTCAAATTGTCTCATTTTGTGCCCTCTTTTCTGAATCTTAATTTAATTATCAAATAAAAATAAAATCAAATAAATCAAATTATTATTGTCATTTTATTTTTTTCCCGCAGGGCAATGAGGGTTAAGTGACTTGCCCAGGGTCACACAGCTAGTAAGTGTCAAGTGTCTGAGGCCAGATTTGAACTCAGGTCCTCCTGAATCCAGGGCTGGTGCTTCATCCACTGTGCCACCTACCTGCCTGATAATTGTAATTTAAAAAATACAGTGAGTAGGCACTGTGGAATTCTACCTCAAACACTGGCTAAGTGACCCCAGGGAAGTAGCTTAACATCTGTCTACCTCAGCTTCCTCTTGTGTAAAATAAGAATGATAATAGCACCTACCTCTCTGGATGGTTGTGAAGATTAAAAGAGTTAACAGGTAAAACACTACATAAATGAGAAGAGGAGAAGGAGGAGGAGGAGGAGGAGGAGGCAGCTTGTCTTAGTGGCTCTGAGTTCTGAGTTGGAGGCTCCAAGCCAGCAAAAACTGGTCTCAGGTCTCACTTCTTACAAGTGTTAGCTGTGACCCTGGGCAAGTCCCTTAACTTCTCAATGCTTGGGCAAGTTTCAAAGAGCTGCCAACTTATATTGGTAAAGTTTTCTCACTGTACAGTTCCCTATACCAATGAAATCACAGATCCAGTCCCTATCCCTATCTAGTCCCCAATCTGTTGTTGTTGTTAGTCCTTCATTCTCAAAGAGGACCAGAACATTGGGAGGTGATGTCATGACTTTCACTGAATTGAATTTAAGTGAGGGAGGGCTGTGCAATGTCACCAACATCACTCTCTCTTCCAGAGCCAACTCAGTCCAGGAGCAAGATATGCATCAGGACAACTAGAGATGGCCTGGATGTTTAATGCAATTGGGGTTAAGTGACTTATCCAGGGTCACACACAGATAGTAAGTGTCAGAGGTCCAATTTGAACTCATCTTCCTGACTCTAGGCTCACACTGGCTACCTAGTCTAAGTAGTGAAAGATGGTTTGAAGAAGTCACCCAGGCGCAAATAATAAGGGCAGTTATCAGGGTCAGATTTGCCCAAATAAAAATGTGGTATTTGCTATGGACTGGCACAGAGATTTTCCATTTAAGTATAGTTAATTTCCGTGAAAATGTTTTTCAACAATTTTTTTATTTCTCACTTTCTCCCCCTCCCCCATAGAAAAAAAGAAAGAAGACAAATATGCATAGTCAAGCAAAATAAATTCTTGCAATGGCCATGTCCAGAAAAAAATATTTCTCAATCTGAGCCTTAGTCTGCACCTCTCTGTCATCAGGTGAGTAGCATTGGTCATCCTGAGTCCATAGGAAACATGGTTGGTCACTGTGTTGATTAAAGTTCTTAAGTCTTAGATTCTTCTCACCAATACAACGGTACAAGAAAGTTCCAAATTGGGGCAGCTAGGTGGCACAGTAGATAGAGCACCGGCCCTGGAGTCAGGAGTACCCGAGTTCAAATCCAGCCTCAGACACTTAACACTTACTAGCTGTGTGACCCTGGGCAAGTCACTTAACCCCAATTGCCTCACTTAAAAAAAAAAAGTAATAAGGGGGGCAGCTAGGTGGTGCAGTGGATAAAGCATGGGCCCTGGATTCAGGAGGACCTGAGTTCAAATTCGGCCTCAGACACTTGACACTTACTAGCTGTGTGAACCTGGGCAAGTCACTTAACCCCCATTGCCCCGCAAAAAAAAAAAAAAGTTCCAAAAGACTCATGATGGAAAAGGCTCTCCAAATCCAGAAAAAAAAAAAGAACTGTGGAATATGGATGCTGAGTAGACCATACTATTTCTTTTGGTTTTGGTGCTGTTGTTTTTCTATTTTGAGGTTTTTCCTTATTGCTCTGATTCTTCTCTTATAACATGACTAATGCAGAAATATGTTTAATGTTATTATATATATGTATGTATATATGTATATATACATTTACACATATATACATATACATACATACATACATATATATGTGTGTGTATATATATATAAAACCTATATGGGGGAGGGAGGGAGAAAAATTTGAAATTGGAAATCTTATATAAACAAATGTTGAAAACTATCTCTACATGTAACTGGAAAATAATAAAATACTTTTATTAAAAAAAAATTTTTAAGTTCTTAAGTCTTTCAAAGTTGTTGCTCTTTACAATGTTGTTGTTACTGAATGAATTGTTCTCCTGGTTCTGCCCACATCACTATGCATATGTATCAGTTCCCAGAAGCCTTCCAAGGTGACTCTGCAATTGTCCTCTTTTGTCTCCTTGGGAAGGTAGGTGGTGAAGTGAATAGAGGTGGGGCTCCCCAGAGTTCAAACTGGGCCCCAGACACTTAGTAGCTGGGTCACTCTGGGCAAGGCTCTTACGCTGAGGTTTGGCTCAGTTTCTTCATCTGAAAATGGGGATAGTAATAGGCCCTACCTCCCAGGGTTGTTGTAAGGATCAAATGAAATAATAATGTAAAGCCCTATATAAATGTTAGCTATTACTACTATTATAATTCATCATTTCTTACAGAACATAGTATTCCATCACATTCATATGCCATAAGTTACTGAGGTATTCCCCAATAAATGGACACCTTCTTAATTTTCTGTTCTTTGTCATTTTACATTGGTAAAGAGCTGCTATAAATATCTTTATACATGTGAATGCTTTTCCACTTTGATCTCTTTGGTCTTAGTGGAGACACTTTTTTTTTTCTTTTTGCAGGGCAATGGGGGTTAAGTGACTTGCCCAGGGTCACACAGCTATTAAGTGTCAAGTGTCTGAGACCGGATTTGAACTCAGGTACTCCTGAATCCAGGGCCGGTGCTTTATCCACTGTGCCACCTAGCTGCCCCTTGGAGACACTTTTTGTGCTGGGGCAGTGACTACACCAATAAAATTTCATTTCCTGACCAAAAAATTATTAAGATCACTACTTTTGGCCTGTAGGTTTTAGCTGGAGCGGGAGGCCAGTTTTAAAACAAGTTGCAGGGTTTGAATTTATTTTGAACCCTCATTTGTCAAAAAATAAAAATGCTTTTCAATGTCCCTAACAGGAAATAGATGGAACAATTTAGAGGGCTGTAGAGAGGTGCTCCTCTTCCCCTCTCAGAAAATCTCTCCTTCCCATTGCCTGAAATTTGACAATTAGAGGTTCATTCTGGTTCAGGAGAATACTCTTCTAAAATGAAGATATTTTAGCCTACCCCTCTGAGAGAAGACACCAGTCATTTATACCTTAAGGACTTGGGACAAGTAAGTAAGTCATCACATTTCTTGGCTTCATTTTCCCCATCTCTGCTATGAGAGAGTTAGACTGAATGATGTCTAAATGTTGATATTTCTTTCCTCTTAACAGCTAGCTGAGAGCCTCAGAAGGGATGAGTTTTTTATTTGAGGAAGAAATATTAGTTAATTTTGGAGCATAGGACACGGCTAAGGAGAACAGACTTGGCTGGGGCTCTGTAGAGAGGTTACCTGGAGCCCTTGCTCATTTTTGTCACTCCAGCACTTTGTGCTTCATCCGCCTTCACTTCTTCACCTGGCCCCAGCCCACTACCTCTAGGGTCCCGTTACCACAGCAACCCTCTTGCCGGGCCTGCCTTCTTCTCTAACCTTTCTTGGGAATTGCTGGAATACCTAGGAGATGGGTGGCCCCCTATGCCAGGGACACTATGCCTATAGTTGGACTGTCCAATGTCCCACCACCAGCCACCCTTCCCTGTCTCACACACACACACACACACACACACACACACACACACACACACACACACCTGTTTTTCCTTCAAGTGAAGGAATCTCTTATTATGAGGCTGTACCTACCTCAACCCTCAGGGGAGAGGAGAGGATGGAACACATGTCCTCTTCCTTTATAGATTTGTCTTACATTCCTTCACTAATGTAATCCTTATTAAATACTTTCTTTTATCTACATTTCATTTTTAAATGGGAATTTGGAGGTATTTTTGCTGTGGATGAAAAGAGGATAATTTCTCCACCCAGAGTAAATCTGTTAAATACACGATTCCTGAATACTTTTTTTTTAAATGGGGGGGGGTGGGTAGAGGGAGGAAAAGAAAACATGTCAAAAGAGATTAAGCAAACAAAAATCATTTTCAAAGATCTCCTGATTCAGTCAACTACATCATATAAATAAATGGGCCTTTTCCTGAATTACATCTGTTAGCATGCTGTTAGAGTCAACTAATAGAGAAAGGGGCAGGGTAGGACCTTGAATTAGTGGCATCTTCTCCATCTTTCCCTCTCTCTGTCTCTCTCTCTGTCTCCCCCCATATATTATGTACATCTACATAGTCACACACATATATTTATTTGTGTTGTGTTGTTGTTCAGTCATTAAATCATGTCTGATGCTTTGTGACCCCATGGACTATAGCATCATCTCCTCCACTATCTCCTGAAGTCTGTTCAAATTCATATTTGTTGTTTATACATATATACATACACACATATGTTTGTGTCTACATACACATATTTTAGAAGGAAAAGCAAGAAAGTGGAAGATTTCAAAGTCTATCAGAAAAAAATATATACCCTATTTCTGCTTATTCTTCTATAGCAGGGTTCTATAATAAAATAATTTTTTAATATTTTGTAGAATATGCTATCCAAACCTTCATAGTTTTCAAGATCAAGGCTTTTCACTTTGAAGTCATTAATGAAGTTATTGTATGCATAAACATTTGAAATAAAGTATTACTTAATCTGCAAAACCTTTTCGTGATTCAAAGTACAGTAGATGAGGTGGTGGAATAAATACAGCAAGTTCGTGCAACCAAGTGCAGTTTTGAAAGGAGTGATTGTCAACTACAGGCTAGGAATGGTGAGTGGGACCACTTCTCTCTATAAGCTCCAAGCAATAGAACAAGACAGTAGTGTTCTCGATTTTATTATAGGTCCTAGTAACTAGTAGATACTGCCCACCCACTGGCTGCTATGTATGAGAGAAAGTATTAAAACTTGCATTAAAATATGCAAATGTGATTTCCAAATCATTATAAATGCCTTTCTAAAAACACAGATTCATTTATACTATTGGACAAATCACAGGATTTTGTACTAGAAAGGGACTGACAGATCATCCAATCTGATCCCTTCCCTTTTCAGATAAGGAAACCAAGGCCTGATGAAATTAAGTGACTTACCTAAGTAAGCTTAAAGAGCTACTAAGCCACAGATTCAGGATTTGAATCTAGGTCTGTCTTCCAAACCCAGTATTCTTCCCCTTATATGCCACTCTCCTTGGGTCCCCTACTATATATCAATCAAGCAGCAGTCGTTTATTAAGCACCTATTATATGCCTGCCATTATATTAGACACTAGGAAAACAAATACAAAAAATGAAAATTCTTCTTCTCAAAGAGCTTATTAAGTCTATCAAGGGAGATAGCATGTACATACATAAGCAAGTACATACATAAGTACATACATAAGCATAAATATAAAATGAAGAGAAAGGAATTAAATAGAATATTGTAGTCAGGCAAGGGCTGCTAGGTGGTTCAATGGATAGAGTGCTAGGCCTGGATTCAGGAGGACTCATCTTCCTGAGTTCAAATCCAGCCTCAGACACATTAGCCGTGTGACCCTGGACAAGTCACTTAACCCTCTTTGCCTCAGTTTCCTCATCTGTAAAATGAGTCAGAGAAGGAAATGGCAAACCACTCCAGTATCTCTACCAAGAAAACCCCAAAAAGAGGTCATGAAGAGTCTGAATACAACTGAAATGACTAAATAACAAAAAGTCAAAAAGTTAGACAATGGATGAATGAAATATATATATATATATAAAACATGCGAAGCATTGAGAATACAAATAGATAAGCAAGTCACTCTCTATTATCAAGGAATTCACATTCCATGCAGGGAGACAACAATCAGAATATTCCAAAAGTCTTGATGCTATTTTAAGCTATTAAAACTGAGGTTCTGCAGTAACAATTTTGGGACACCCTATATATAGGATGGTTCAGCTGTAGGGCAGATGGAAAGTTCCAGGGGTCCTTAGAATGCATAGCAAGACAAATGGCAATAAATTAATCAATCAACAAGGATCTATTAAGTGATTATTGTGGAGCAGAAACTGTGCTAAATGCAGGAGATTCAAAGAAAAATTAAAACCAGACCTTTCCTTCAAGGAGTTTACAGCTATGGGAAAAACAACATACAGGGCCACCCAAAAGTCTTAGTACAGTTTTAAGCTATTAAAATCTTGTTAAAGCTTAAATTTAAAAAAAAAATCTTAAATTGTTATTTAAGCTTTTAAATATTTTTAAGCTATTCAATCTTAAATTAAATTAAGCTATTAAAGCTTAAAACTGCACCAAGGTGGGGCAGCTAGGTGGCACAGTGGATAAAGTATTGGCCCTGGATTCAGGAGTACCTGAGTTCAAATCTGGCCTCAGACACTTGACACTTACTAGCTATGTGACCCTGGGCAAGTCACTTAACCCTCTTTGCCCAGCAAAAAAACCCCACAAAACTGCACCAAGGACACCCTGTGTACATAAATCTCAGTACAAGATAGCTACAGTGTAGAGAGGAAGGCACCAGTAGCTGGGGGAACCCCAAATGGCTTCCTGCAGGAGATGGTACTTCAGAAGTAGAATCAGAGATTCTACAATGCAGAGGTTAGGAGGGATAGCATTCCAGACACTGGGGACAGACAATGCAAAAATATGGCGACTGGAATATCATTTGAGGAGGACTAGCAAACAGATCAGTAAAGTGAAATAATAACAGTAGCAGTAGTAGTACTAGTGGTGGTGGTGGTGGTGGTGGTGGTAGCAGCAGTAGCAGTAGTAGTAATAGTAGCAGTTTTATCAGTTGTGGTGGTGGTGGTGGTAGTAGTAGTAGTAGTAATAGCAATAGCAGGAGCGATAGTAAAATTAAAGCCTAGGAAAGGGTCAGGTTATGAAAAACTTTAAATGACAAATAAGAGAGATTGTATTTCATCCCAGATTCTGCTGCTTGAGTTAATTGAGTAGGTGAAGGGTTACCATCAGATCTGAGCTTTAGGGAAATACTTTTGGTTGCTAAATTGGAAGATGGATTGGATTGGGAGGGACTTGAAGCAGAGAGACCAATGAGAAGGCCACTGCAGTAGTCTAAGTAAGAAGTGATGGGGCAGCTAGGTGGCCCAGTGGATAGAGCACCAGTTTTGGATTCAGGAGGACCTGAGTTCAAATCCAGCCTCAGACACTTGACATTTACTAGCTGTGTGACCCTGGGCAAGTCACTTAACCCCAATTGCCTCACCAAAAAAAAAAAAAGAAGTGATGAGGACCTGAAGCAGGTTAGTTGATTGTGAGAGTGGTGAAAAGACAGATCCAAGAGATGTGGAAATAGAAGTGACAAGATTTACCAATTGATTGGGTATATGGATGAGACTGAGGATTGAAGGTATCAGAGAGGGTGAACCTGAGCAACTGGAAATATGGTGGTGCCCTCAAAAACAATAGAAAAATTCTGAAAAGGGGTGATTTTGAGGAAAAGATAATGAGTTCTACTTTGGACAAGCTGAGTTTGATATGAGACATTCAATTCAAAATGTCCAGCAGGCAGTTGATGATAAGGGATTGGCGCTTAAGAGAGAAACTCAGGTTGTATCTACAGACCTGAGAATTACCTGTGTAGACATATTGAACCACCAAAGAGAAGTTGTACAGAGAATAGAGAAGAGGGTGTGGCACAGAGGTACTCAGCAAATGGCCTCCATTTTCTTGGTGAGAAGGGGTGGGGCAGGGGAAGGTGTTGGGAGAGGTTTGAGGAGAGAAGGTGTGGAGCAGGCATTGTAACAATGAGATAGAGAATTGGTTGGGGAGGATTGCCTCGAAGCAGGGAGCACACAGTTGAGATCAGATAACAAAAATATGTAATGGGACCAATCCTTGCAGTTTCCTGATTACTTTCAGTTCAAGAGCATGTAAACAAGTGAAGGTGAGATATGGTGGCGATAAGAGCTAGAGTCTATGTAGTACCTTAAGATTTGTAAAGCACTTTATAAATATTGATTCATTTTATTCTCACAATAACTCAAGAGTTAGCTTATTACTAATTATCCACATTTTACAGATGAGAAGCTAAAGCAAACAAAAGGTAAGTTGCACAGTTAGTAAATATCTGAGTTGAGATTTGAACTCGTTACCTTGACTCTGGGTTGAACAGAGTATCCACTGTGCCATCTAGCTTCCTTTTAATAATAATCTAGGTTTGGGATGATTCCAAGGCAAGATGACAGGACAACAGAACACAGGATTGGTGAATAGAGGATATTGTAGCATTGAACTGGTTCACCAAAATTTTGAGCCTGGGAAGGGCTGATGGCCAGGGAAAGTCACAAGGTGTAATGGGATTAGAGATCATTAGAGGATAAAGAATAGCTGATTGGATAAACATTATTATGTATTAAATGTGACCAAAATTTTTCTACCCTGATTATGGGGCATAAATCCCTTCCTGGCAGAAGGAAATACCCATAAATACCAAAATATCCATATTAGCATATTTTTGTTTTGTGGCAACAATAACAACAAGTAGAAACAAAGTGGGTTCCCATAGACTGGGAAGTTGAATAATTCTTCAAATAGGAACATAATGAAATATTATTCCACCATGAAGAATTCAAAAAAGCTTGGGAAGATTTGTATGAACTGATAAAGAGTAAATTAGGTAGAACCAAGACAAAAACAATATACTCAGGGTCCACAAAAATGTAAAGGAAAGTAACTCAAAAGAGATCAGAATTCAAATGAAAGCAGTAACCAGAATTGATTCCAGTGACTGATGATGAGACATGATTCGTTTCCTTCTACAGGCTCTAGGATGCTGCCTATACTGCCAGACACATTGAAAGTGTCTGTTTTGCTTAACTTTCCCCCCTTATGACAAGGAAGGGTTCTGTTGGGGAGGGGGTTTATTGGGAAGTGACTGATATAAGAAAAAAATCCAAAACCTAATGCATCAATAAAACATTAGCAGTAACAAAAAAAAAACAAACCACCACCACCAACAACAAAAAACAGACGGAGCAGCAGATGCAAGAACCAGGCATCCAGTTACAGTCTCAGAGGCTGGAGATGGGGAAAGGTAATTAGAGAATAGATATGACAGATTTCTGAACCCAGGTTGCCAAGCAGGCTTGGGAACAAGGGAAGTCAAGAGGCCTGGTGCCTTATGTAGAAGATTCATTATCTTTAGAAAAGAGGGGGTGGGGGGAAAGCCCATGGCTTCAAAGGCAAGATCCCTTATATAGGTTTTGAAAAAGAGTCAGTGCCCTGGGAAGCCAGCTTTGATCAGCAAGGACCAAGGTCCTAGATTGGTTCCCTCACTTGGGGTAGGAAGCAGCAACAAGATGCCAGTGGCTACCCCAGCACTACCAGGAGGACAGTGAGCTTAGGAAAGTGCACATGAAGCTTTTACAGTTCCTTTTCCTATGGAAACCTAAGAAGAGCCACAAAGATGGAGGTTACAGGACAGGAAACAATTTATGATGAACAAAAAAAATACAGTCATTTACAATTACCAAAAAAAAAAATAAAGGTTGAATAAAATTATTTGTGTGTTTTCACATCAACACAGAGGAGACAGCCCTATAGGTTTAGCAAAGGAATAGGACACATGTTTAAATAAAATTACTATCATAGCATTCATGTGTAACAAGGTATATACACAGAGGCATCTTACTTCCTAGCCAACCACAGGTGCTTGCTCAGCATTTGGGTGCTTTGGGGATGGGGATGCCCTTAGCAGCTAGGTGGGATAGATATCTGGGCCTAGAGTCAAGGAGCCCTGAGTTCAAACCTGACCTCAGACACTCACTAGCTGTGCCGCCCTGGGCACAGTCATTTAATTTCTGTTTGCCTCAGTTTCCTCTGCTGGGAAATGGAGATAATTACAGCACTTACCTCTCAGGGTTATTATAAGGATTAAATGAGATTATATTTATAAAGCATTTAACATAGTACTTGGGAAGAGTAGCTATAGAAATACTTATTTCCTTAATATCATCCCCCTCCCCCAACTTATTTCCCTCCGATATTGGCTGGCCAATAGCATGTGACCCAGCACCAAAGGGCTCAGGTGCTATGGAAATGATGAAGCAATCCCCGTCCTGGCCATTGAGCAAGAAGAGATTGTGACTGAGTGGACCTTTAAAAAAGGAGTGATTCTATCCTGGAATCTCTTCTAATGTTGAATCTTCTTGTGACAAGTAATGTTCCCATCAGGGGTGATGAGAGTGGCCACCAACCTCGTAGAAATATCCATTAATATTGCCATGCATTGTAAATTATTTTTCAGTTGTCTGACTCTTTGTGACCCCATTTGGGATTTTTTTGGCAAAGATACTGGAGTGGTTTACCATTTCCTTCTCCAGCTCATTTTACAGATGGGGAAACTACAGCAAACTGGGTGAAGTGACTTACCCAAGGTCACACAATTATTAAGTGTTTGAGACCAGATTGGAACTCAAGAACATGAGTCTTCTTGACTCCATGCCCACTGTAGCACCGTCTGGCTGTAAGTAGATGGCAGCTGAAGCACATGACCTATTTAGGGGAACCTGTGTTTTGTGCTGCCTCTTCGGCATTTGTTCTGGTCTGAGTACAGGTGACTGAACAGTGATCTTTTTTTTTTTTTTTTTGCAGGGCAATGGGGGTTAAGTGACTTACCCAGGATCACACAGCTAGTAAGTATCAAGTGCCTGGGGCCGGATTTGAACTCAGGTACTCCTGAATCCAGGGCCCGTGCTTTATCCACTGCACCACCTAGCTGCCCCCTGAACAGTGATCTTGAGATGGAAGTATCTAGTTTTGGAAGCAACCTTGTGAGTTTAAAATTTCAGAGATCCTTTGTCCTGCGTCTGAGCTGACTGGCAAGCAGGGGATTTCTTCATTGGAGAGGATACCACCAATAGAGGAAGAAGCTTAACTTCTGGCCTGGAATACTAGAAGTAATAGACCTGTAGGGAACTATTTAGACAGTTTGGAGCTTAGAGGAAATGTAAAATACCTACTCAGTCGTCTTGCAAACTGTAAAACGACTTTGTGCTCTAAGCAGCAACCTTCTAGGAGATCTTAATAGTTATAAATTACTGGGAGGACATGAGTCACATGGAAAGTTAAAGGAAGGGGCGGCTAGGTGGCGCAGTGGATAGAGCACCAGCCCTGGAGTCAGGAGGACCTGAGTTCAAATCCGGCTTCAGACACTTAACACTTACTAGTGTAACGATTGGAATGACTCCACCTGCTGGAGACCTACTGTAGAAGAGTTCCGCTCATGAAGCGAAGGTCTTTGAGGGCAAGACCAGGAGTCTTTTCTTTGGTGTCAGGAAGTGACGTTGGCTAGTGGGAGGAGGAAGGAAGAGACTGGTGCTTGCTCTCGCTCTCTTTCCTGAGGACTCTGGTGGAGAGCGGAGCTTAGAAATGTGCTCTCCCTTTAATAGATAGGGATCTAGGCCTTTCTCTCTCTCTTTACCAAATTCTTATTCTCCTTAATAAATGCTTAAAAGTCTAACTCTTGCTAAAGCTTATAATTTATTGGTGACCACTCATTAGATATTTTAGACCGTTTAGCTAGAATTTTAGCCCTTAACACTAGCTGTGTGACCCTGGGCAAGTCACTTAACCCCAATTGCCTCACTAAAAAAAAAAAAGAAAGAAAGAAAGTTAAAGGAAGAAGAGAGACATGACCACTCTTTTTAAAAATCCACTGAGTCATTGGCTTTTCCTACTCAATGACCAATAAGAAAATCACTTCATAATCCCTAGAAGCAGCCGGTAGCTTCTTCATCCCCCCAGAGAATTGGCTAGCAAGAGGCAGAACAGTTCGTCGGCATTTTACGAAGATGTAAGCACAACCAAAATGAAGAGATGTGTGTTATTGTTCAGTTCTTTAGTGCTGACCTCAAGTGGTTTGCCATTTCCTCCTTCCAATGGATTAAGGCTTTGACACTTACTAGCTGTGTGACCCTGGGTAAGTCACTTAACCCTCACTGCCCCGCAAAAAAAACAAATCCTAGTCCAATGGTTTAAGGCTAACAGAGTAAGTGACTTGCCCAGGGTCACACAGTGAGTAAGTGTGAGTCCAGACTTGAATTCAGTTCTTTCTGACTCCAGACTCAGTGTTCTATCCACTGAAGCAACTAATTGCTACAGATAGACAGACAGACAGATAAATAAATAAACACAAATACATACACTTACACACATATATGATTGGGTTAAATATAAACTTTATGGGCATGAGATCAAAGCAGAATTCCAAATTTCCCTAAAAGAAAAAAAAGCTAACATTAAGGTTCAATTGGCAAAGATCTAGAATTATCCAACATTTTCAAAGGCGGCCCTTAGAACTAAATGCCAATTAGGTGGATTTCTCTTCAAGGAGGCTGACTTTTCTCTGTAAACAAACATTTTCCCTTCATTAAAGTACTAGTTTATTCATGTCTAATGAAAGAATCTCTGCAGAGTAATACACAAGCTGAAGCAACTGGGTTGTATTTTCTCATTTTGAAGGTATCACTCAAAGAGCTTGACCTTGGGAGTACTCAAAACAAATGAGGAAAAGGGGTCTAAATCACTCAGTCTGGATCCTTTCTGTGGTGACCTACCAGCCTCCAGGTTGTTCTCTGTCCCTTGTCAGAGAGATTAATGCTCTCCACCCCAATATGCCTCCTCATACCTGGGAGTCTCAATAGATAGGCTGATGTCCCATCAATCATTCTGGCCCTCCAGTTCATCAGTCTTATAATTTGCCATACCCCACACCTCTACTCTTCAGTTCCCCACTCGAATACCCATAGCTTAGATATTACCATCACCCACAGATTTGCTACCTCCATGATTTTTCTTTTCTTTTCTTTTTTTTTTTTTTGCAGGGCAATGAGGGTTAAGTGACTTGCCCAGGGTCACACAGCTAGTAAGTGTTAAATGTCTGAGGCTGGATTCGAATTCAGGTACTCCTGAATCCAGGGCCGATGCTCTATCCACTGTGCCACCTAGCTGCCCTTAAATACATTTTTAAAAATAACAGAAGGGAAATTCAGAGGGAGACACAAACAAGCAGGACAGCTTTTGAATAGTCACGTTGAATTTCTTATATACTTTTTATTTTTGTGAGGGGCAATGGGGGTTAAGTGACACAGGGTTGCATAGCTAGTGTCAAGTGTCTGAGGGCAGATTTGAACTCAGGTACTCCTGAATCCAGGGCTGGTGCTTTATCCACTGCAACGCCTAGCTGGCCCCTCTTTATATACTTTCAAAACCAAGTTCTATGTAATAGAAATTAATAATTTCATAAACGATTTTCTTTTTTTTTCTCCTTTGTAAATGGAAATATTCGTGTTTGTTGGTGTTTGTCAAGGCCACAATAACAAAAGAAATAAAAAGAAAATTTAGCATAAAAAGGAAAAGGCTGATACCCTTGGACCTACAGTAAAAGAACTGTCATTCAATCAATACCACAATGAGTATGCAAACTGTTAGTCTGTAAATTATTCTGTCCAGAGTAGCTTTCTGTACTTAGTTCCTAACCTTTCAGCTTGAATGAGAGCTTAGCATTGATCTTTTTTTTTTGGGGGGGGGGAGGCAGGGTAATGAGGGTTAAGTGACTTGCCCAAGGTCACACAGCTAGTAAGTATCAAGTATCTGAGGCCGAATTTGAAATCAGGTCCTTCTGAATCCAGGGCCAGTGCTTTATCCACTGTGCCACCTAGCTGCCACTGCTTAGCACTGATCTTAATCCACTTCTGTTTTTACCATCCTCCCTTCTCTACCAGGGATACAATGACTCAGGTTGAACACTTAAATCCCACAGATTTCTTGACACAGTGACTCTTCCCAGTTTGAACCCTCAGCTTCCTGTTTGAGGATGGCTTCCTTTAAGTTAGTGTTAACTCACATTCCTCTCCTTCTGCAGATGCTTCTGCCTGTCCCAGAACAAACTATCAACTCTTCTAAACCCTCTCCCATCCCCAATATACCCCAGACCTGTGTGCATAACACGGTGGGGCTAAGGAAGATACAAAAGAATCAACTAATCCATGAACATTCATTCAGTTCCTATTTCATACAGGACACTGTGGAAGCTCCTGGGAATACAAAGCAAAAAGGAAACAGTTCCTGTCTTCAAGAAACTTCCATATATAGGGCAGGAACAACATACACCCATAAAAATAAATACCAAATGACATGGGGCTTAGGATAAATCAGAATTTTCTTCTGTGAGAAGCAAAACCAAAGATGATCAGATAACAGGACAGACAAATGGAGGAATCAAGGGACTATTCAAATTTAGATTGACCAACTAGATATCAGGACAGACACTTCTAAGAGGTATGGGGAGATAAAATTCTATAGCAAGAAAGTGAATTAGGCATGACAACTACCTGACTGGAGCTAGGAGACAGAGATAACCCCAAAGGTCAGGACCATCATTTCAAAAAAATCCCCCTTGACTCTCAGGAATATGACAAGCATCCAAGCTTTCCCCACCCCACCCCACCCCATAAGGGAACTTTCCCATTTTTAAGTAGATACCCCATCTATCCTCTATAAAAGTTTTTGCCTTCCTTCTGTTGGAGGAGGAGAATGTTTCTAAGCCCTCCTCCTGCCCCCCCCCCTCCCCGGGGTAATGTCTCTGACTTCCTTCTTGGTAACCTAGCATAGAGCCAAATAAGAAGCCATTTTAGTTCTAATTGGACTGTGTGCAAGAGAGTGTAATTCTTTATTGAGGAATACTTGAGGACTCCCACCTTTTTCCTGTGACACCAAACATGTGCAAAGTAAATAGAAAGCAATTTTGGGAGAACTAGCACCTGGAGGGATCAGAGAAGATCTCATAAAGAAGATGGCACTTCAATCAGTTAACAAGTCCACTAGTATTTAGAAAGTACCTACTATGTGCTGGGCATCGAAGCTAGGTGGCACAGTGGATAAGAGTGTTGGGCCATAAGTCAGGAAGACCTAAGTTCAAATCTGTCTCCAGGCACTTAACAAATAGACTGTGGCCATTTGGGAGGGGGGGGGGTTGGGGGTGAAACTCCCCCTGGTTTGTGGATGACAAAAGATGTAAAGAGTGTGAATGTGCTAGTTCAGAATGCTGGGAACATTTCATTCAAGATCCCAGAACCAGACCAATCTCAGAAGCAGCATCAACACAATCAAATGAGATTCATAGCATCATACAAAATTCACAATTGTTTTACAGCTCATGGTTAATAGAATTTCAATAGCCCAATAAAAACAATTTACTATCTAAATAGTGTAGCAAATGAGTCCTTTATACAGAAAGGTCCAATAATTGGAATACTCACATGGTGAGAACCTGGTCTAATTTCCTAAAAAACCAACCAAACAACCAAACACCTCAGTTCTCATCACCTTTCCTAAAGGAGTTTTAAATACATGAGTATTTATTTATTTGTTTGTTTGTGTATTTATTTATTTTTGGTGAGGCAATTGGGGTTAAGTGACTTGCCCAGGGTCACACAACTACTAAGTGTCAAGTGTCTGAGGCCAGATTCCTCCTGAATCCAGGTCTGGTGCTCTATCCACTGAGCCACCTAGCTGCCCCAACATGAGTATTTATAACAGCAAATACACATAATTCCAACAGATCTGTGATCCCCTCAACCCATCTGTGTATGCTCATCATCTAAGACTCTTTCTTGTCCATATGCTTTTCTAAATTTTCCAGTGGGTCCACCCACAGTGCTTAAGGCCTTCTTAAGTTCTCCTTACATTCCATACAACCGGAAATATGTTATGCCTATCCCCTTCCAAGTGGAATAAATTACGTAGCATTTCATGCTTTAGTTGAAGCTAGAAAGACAGTATAGTATCTGGAAATACTTGCTGATGAACAAGAGTCTGTTTGCACTTCATCAGGGTTTTAAGAACCAAATAAAGCACAGGATTCCCCTTCTGACTATTCCGGTGGGGAATGGATTTATCAGCCTCTTGTACTGCCACACATTTTTAGGTGGTGCCACAAGTTTTCTGTGGAATGTACAGTCATTCTGAACCCTCCCATCCAATCTAAGGCCTCTGACAAATAACTACTTTCCAGCCTTTCATCTTCAAAGCACTTTACAAATCTTCAAGATAAATCTTCACAATATCAGTGAGAGGTAAGCCAGTTATTAAACACATTTCTAGATTTTAAAAAAACCCTAAAGAATTAGGGGGAAATAATAGTAATACCTTTATCTTTTGCCTGTCTTTCTTCTAAGCTCCTCAGAACACTTTCTTATCCGTTTCCAGAATTAACACTGGTATAATTGGCATTCCTATTTTACAGAGGTTAAAACCTCCTAATGAGGCTCTGATGTTTACTGGTGTTAAGTGATTTCTTCATAGTCCCATAAGGAGGTTCAGCATCCAGTCTAGTAACTTTGCACAAAGGAACCTAGAAAATTAGTAAGAGAACTGAAATTTCTATTTGCATCCTGTCTTATGCTATTATTTTAGATATTAGAAACATGACCCTAAGATTATAAGTTTAATGTGGAATGGAAAGCAAGATTTACTATGGGAAATTAGTGACTTCAAAGATCATCTAGTTGAACCTTCATTTAAGGGATGAAGAAACTGAGGTCCAGAAAGGTAAAGTTGCTTGTCCATGGCCACACAGATAGTAAATGACAGAGCTGGAATTTGAACTCGGGTTCTATGATTATATGTTCAGCGTGCTTTTCCCTTTTCTTTCTTTCTTTCTTTCTTTCTTTCTTTCTTTCTTTCTTTCTTTCTTTCTTTCTTTCTTTCTTTCTTTCTTTCTTTCTTTCTTTCTTTCTTCTTTTCCAGGGCAATGAGGGTTAAGTGACTTGCCCAGGGTCACAGAGCTAGTAAGTGTCAAGTGTCTGAGGTGGGATTTGAACTCAGGTCCTCCTGAATCCAGGACCAGTGCTCTATCCACTGTGCCACCTAGTGGCCCTTCACTTTTTGCTTTTTTTTTTTTTTGGTGAGGCAATTGGGGTTAAGTGACTTGCCCAAGGTCACACAGCTAGTAAGTATTAAATGTCTGAGGCTGGATTTGAACTCAGGTCCCCCTGAATCCAGGGCCAGTGCTCTATCCACTGCACCACTTAGCTGCCCCTCACTTTTCACTTTTCATAAAAATGTTCATATGCTTTTCTGAATCTTTTCTATCTGTCTTCTCCTATGGCATGGTGGTATTCCATTAAACTCATGTACCATGATTTATTCTCCTCTTTCCCAGTTGATGAACAGGAAACCATTTTGTTTCCAAATTTTTATCACAGAAAGTGCTGCTATGAAAACTTAGGTATATACAGAGCCTTTCTTTCTGTCTTTGAAGAAAGGAAAAAAGGAAAGAAACAAACATTTATTAAGCACCTACTATTCGTCAGGCACTGTGCCTAGCACTTTTCAAATATTATTTCATTTGATATCCTCACAACATGTTGATACTTAGAATAACCTTGGGAGGTAGGTACTATTATTATCCCCATTTTATAGTTAGAGAAACTGAGGCAGACACACCGGGGTCACATATTTAGTAAGTGTCTAGGGAGGGAGTTGAACTCAAATATACCTAACTCCAAGTTCAGTACTTTATCCTTTCTACCACCTGGTTGCCTAGGTTACCTCAATGGTGCACATCATTGGGTAGGATCAATGGGTCAAAAGGTATGAATAGTTAAGTGGTTTTTTCCTCTTCTCTCTTGACACTCTCTAAGTGATTCCATCAACCACCATCTTCATGCAGACACCACCCAAATCTATATATCCAGCCCCAGTTTCTCTACTGATTTCCAGTCTTACATCACCAGCTACCTATTGGGTGCTTTAAAATTGAAGTCCAGTAGACATTTCAAACTCAACATGTCTAAAACAGAGCTCAAGATCTGCGCCTCCCCCCCAAAAAAAAAGGGTCCTTTACCAAATTTCCCATTTCTGTTAAGGTACCTTCAGTCTTTCAGATTTGTAACCTTCATATTTTATTCTTGACTCCTCATTCTCCTTAAATTGATACTATCTAATTAGTTGTCAAATCTTGACATTTTTACCTCCCCAATATTTCTCCCATCTGTGACCTTCTTATCACTCAGAAAGCTACTACCACCCTAAATTAGTTCCGTTAACTAGTCTCCTTGCCTCAAATCTCTCCCTATTCCAGTCCATCCTCAACTCTGCAACCAAAATGATTTTCTTTAGGTACAGAGCTAATCATGTAACTCCCCTACTCAACAAACTCCGAGACTGGCTCCCTGTTGCTTCTAGGATCAGATATTATCTCCTCGGTTTAGTTTTTAAAGCCCTTCACAACCTGGGCCCAAAAGACATTTTCAGTCCCATGAGATATTATTCTCCCTTCTACACTCTGAAATCTTGTCATACTGGTCTTCTCTCTCTGTTTCTCTCTCTGTCTCATCTCTCTGTCTCTGTCTTACACACACACACACACACACACACACACACACACACACACACACACACTCCATCTCTCATCTCTGTGCCTTTGTAATGGTATCTCCACCCATAGAATCCCTCACTTTACCACTCACCTCAAGTACAGGAAGCTTTTTTGGATTTCCTGCTCCCTTCTTGTAAATGCCTTCCCTCCTTATCTTATATTTAACTACCTTGAATTTATTTTGTATTTGGTACATATATGCTGTCTCTTCCAGTAGAATATAAGCCCCTTGATATCATAGATTGTTTCCTTCTTTCTTTCTTTCTTTCTTTGGGGGGGGGGTGTTTTTGTATCCTTAGCATCTCACACAGTGCCTGGCACATAATAGGCATTTAATAAATTCTTGTTGAATGAATGAATTAATTAATTAATGAAATGAATGAAAAAGCATTTATTAAGTGCTGAAAATGTCTCAGGCATTTCACTAGTACACAAATCCAAAAAGAAGGATAGTTCCTGCCCTTAAGAAGCTTATATTCTAATAAGGGAAGACAACAACAATAAGGAATGGGGTATTTTGGACTGGTTAGTCACAGGGATGATGAATGCATGGGATAACGAATTGACATGACCTTTCTAGGAATGGTAGTATTGATTTGATTAATACTCTCAAAACTAGCAATGGAAAGTAGGGAGTGAAGTAGAGAAAGAAACGTTGAAGTCATAAAGATGGTTGAAGAATAGAATTTTTTACAACTCCAAATTAGTTTCTAGAATGGCTGAACAAATTCACGGCTCCCCCTAAAATGCATTAGTTTGCTTGTCTTTCTGTAACTACTCTAGTATCATCTCTCCATCTTTTATCATCTTTGCCTTTGTTTCTTTATTATTTAATATTCATCCAGCATGCACGGTATGCTAGACGTAATTACAGAGCTCATCCTGGTCTTACCTTGATGAGCTTTTCTTCTGTGGAAAAAGCATGGTTGGCTTAAAATAACATGTTCGAATGCTTTCTCATCTTGCTCATGCTTGTTGGAGCAACACCGGCCTGTGTGAAGTCTCTAAGCATAGGATTGCTATCTTCATTTTCTAATTGTGGAGTATTCTTGAGAATTAGATTGCGTTGATATAGACTTTGGTTTTCTCGTGTGAAAAAAAAAGGCAACAAAAAACAAACAAACCACAGTTGACTTCTATCTTATGAGAAACAAGATGGTGTAATGAAAAGGGAACTGAGCTTGGAGTCTGGTGATCTGGGGTCCGGTCCTGGCTCTGCCAATAATTTACCAGGTGACCTTGGGTAAGATACAGCCTTTCCAGTTTTCAATTTCCTCATCTGTAAAATGAGGGGTCGGTTGGATTAGCTGATTGCTAAGGTCTCTTTCATCTCTAAGGTTCAATCATTCTGTAATACACTTCAGGATGCTCAGTATTGTCCCCTTTTTTGAATTTGGTTGGTTCATATGATTCACTTTAATTATTTTATTAATTTAATGCAGCTCTAGCAACAATCTGAGTCTATTTTCTGAGGACCAATTTAACAAGGGCCAGAAAGGCACCATCCAATCAGTCAGCCAGTCAACAAGCATTTATTAAATTCTTACAATGTGACAGATACCTTACTAAGCCCTGGCAACACAAAGAAATGCAAAACCACTCTCCCTGCCCTCAAGGAGTTCACTTTTTAAAAATGTAATCACTTTATTATACAGATGAATTAATCTTGAACATACAAGCTCCCAAGAAACAATTGGTTCTTTAACTATACACAAGAATTTCTAAATGAATTTTTACCTTGACATCAAAGAGGCTCAAATTCTAAAGGGGGAAGCAATATGTAAATAACTGTGTACATTTAAGATATATACAATGTAAATGGTAGGTAATCTCAGAGGGAAGGTGAGAGGTAGGGTCAGGGGAAATTGGGGAAAGCCTCATGTAGAAGGTAGGGTTGGAGCTGAGTCTTGAAGGAATCCAGGGAAGCCCTGATGTGGAAAGAAAGAGGGAGAGAACATCAGGCAAGAGGGACAACCAGTATAAATGTTCAGAGTTGGGAGCTAGAGAGTTGTGTGTAAGGAATAACAAGTGGGCATGTGTATCTGGATCTCCATGGAAAGGATTAACAGATAAGATGACCAGAAGGTAGAAAGGGGGTCAGACTGGGAAGGATTTTAAGTATCGAACAGAGGATTTTATATTTGATCCTGGAGGTGCAGTAATAGGGAGCCAATGGAGGTTGAGTAGGATGTGACATGGTCAGACCTGTGCTTTAGGAAGATTACTTTAACAGTTGAGTGGAGAGGGGCAGCTAGGTGGCTCAGTGGATAGAGCACCAGTCCTGGATTCAGGAGGACCTGAGTTCAAATCCGGCTTCAAACACTTGACACTAGCTGTGTGACCCTAGGCAAGTCACTTAACCCCCACTGCCTCACACACACACACACACACACACACACACACAAAAACAGTTGAGTGGAGGACAAACAGGTGTCAGGAGAGGCAAAGAGACCAATTAGAAGACTATTTCAATAGTTCAAGTGAAAGATCACGAGGGTCTGGATTAGTATCATAGTTAAATGAGTAGATAGGAGAAAACATACGAGATATGTGAAGATTGAAACGAGATGATTTGACAAAGGATTGGATGTGTCCAATGAGTGAGAGTGAGGAACTGAGGATGACATGGAGGTTGTGGGCCTGAATGATTGGGAGGGTGGTGCCTTTGAAAATTAGGGGAATTTTAGAAGAGGCGGGGTTTCTGGGAAAAGACAATGAATTCTATTTTGGACACATTGAGTTTGAGATGTCTATGGGACATACAGTTCAAGATGTTCAAAAGGTAACTGGTGATACAGGACTGGAGTCCAGGAGAGAGGTAAGGGTTAGATAAAATAAATCTGGGAATCATCTGCTTGGAGCTGACAGTTCAACACTTGATAAGATTGCTAAGATAGTATAAAGAGGATTTAGGACAAGCCCTCAGGGGACTCCCACAGGAAGTGGGCATGACCTCTATGGAATCTAGTAAAGGAGACTGAGAAGGAACAATCTGATAAGACTCCTTAGACCAGGACAGCTAGGTGGTGCAGTGGATAAAGCACCAGCCCTGGATTCAGGAGGACCTGAGTTCAAATCTGGCCTCAGACACTTGACACTTACTAGCTGTGTGACCCTGGGCAAGTCACTTTAACCCTCATTGCCCCACCAAAAAAAAATTTTAAAAGACTCCTTAGACCAAGAGAGAGCAATGTCACAAATACCTAAGGAGGTGAGAATATCCAGAAGATGGTGGTCAATGGCACCAAAGGCTGTAGATGGTTAGGAAAGATTAGGGTTGAGAAAAGTCCATTAGATGTGACATTGATCACTTTAGAGAGAGCAGTTTCCATAGAAAGAGGAGTTCAGAGCTTGATTGCAGAAGATTTAGAAGTGACTAAAAGGAATGGAGGTACTGATTATAAATGGCTTTGTCAAGGAATCTTGCCAAGAGAGGAAGAGAGATAAATAGTGATTGCTATTGGATACTCAGGGATGAATTCTTTGACTGAATGGCAATGAATGAAACAAAGAAAAAGTGTTAAAGTGGTCCCCATTCCTGTGTGGCTCACTTTTTCTTCCACAGTGATGGTGGTTGAATGGCAGAAAAAACTAAGAACTCAAGCTTTTTTAGACTACTCATCAGCATTGCCTTAACTATAGATACTTTATTTGTGAGATCTTTGTACAGTCACCAACGAATCTGATGGAATTGGAAGAACTGAAACACATCAATATTGTTCATGTAATTTGTTCAGTGAATAAAACCAGAAAACAAAGGGAAATTGCATCTAAATGGGAGGACAGCTCACAAATTTTTCTTGGAGAGGCCAACAAGAGCTTGAAGAGGGGGTTTCATTGTGTTACCAAAAGCAGTAAGAAATATTATTTCAGGGAACATTTGTTTATCTCATTTTGCAGTGCTCATGAACAGTATCAGTGCAGGACTACCGTGAAAATAATCATAGCATATGTACCGATATCTCTTGCAGAAGATAAACAAGTAAAGACATTCTGCAAAACAAAACAAAATACAAAAAAACCCAAAACATTTGACAAGATTCTCCAAATCAATTCTCTTCAGAATTGCCTAGGCAGCCCAGTGGTGCAGGGGATAGAGCATGGTCTCAGATACTAACTGTGTGATCCTGGGCAAGTCATTTAATCCTATTTGCCTCAGTTTTTTCATCTGTAAAATGAGCTGGAGAAGAACATGGCAAACCACTCCAATATCTTTGCTAAGGAAATCTAAATGGGGTCACAGAGTCAGACAAGACTAAAAAAAGTACTAACATAATAACAACAACATACTGTGGCTAGTTGAGAAAGCTAACGTCACTGTCACTCCATTTTGTCTGTAGTCCCTCTATCTTGTCTCTGACCCCATTTATATTGCAGCCTCAGCCACCCCGCAAAGGTTCAAGGAAGGTCAAACTTCCTTACTGCTGAAACAGCAAAGAAAGTCATGTCTATTGGGGGCAGCTAGGTGGTGCAGTGGATAAAGCACTGGATCTGGATTCAGGAGGACCTGAGTTCAAATCCAGCCTCAGACGCTTGACACTAGCTGTGTGACTGTGGGCAAGTCACTTAACCCTCATTGCCCTGCAAAAAAAAAAAAAAAAAGAAAGAAAGTGCTATCCATTAAGGCAATGTTACAAGAGAGAGCTAACCTGAAGAAGAACCTTACCTGTTAATAGCCCCAGCAATAGACCCTATCCAATCAAGGGATGCCATATTCCCTATTCCCATCCTGCGAACCCCAGTAAAAGGTTCTGTCCAATCCTGAGGAACCCCATACCCAATAAACCTTCTGATTAATTGAAACTTATATAAACTTTGTCCTTTTGCTCCTTTGGGGAGTCTCCACCCTTGAGGGTGGAGCTCCCTTGCTGGAAAACTCAATAAACCCTCAGTTATTGTTCAGTCATTTTTTTCAGTCTTGTTTGACTCTTCATGACCCTGTTTGGGATTTTCTGAACAAAGACACTGGAATAGTTTGCCATTTCCTTCTCCGGCTCATTTACAGATGAGGAAACTGGGGAAAAAAGGGTTAAGTGGTTTGTCGTTTCCTTTTCCAGGTCATTTACAGATGAGGAAACTGAGGCAAACAGGGTTAAAAGACTTGCCCAAGGTCACATAGTAAGTGTCTGAGGACAGATTTGAACTCAAGAAGATGAGTCTTCCTGACTTCAGGTCCAGCACTCTATCCACTGTGCCACTTAGCTCCCCTGCCCAATAAACCTTCATTGGTTCCTAAATGTTTAGTTTGGATTTGAATTTGGTTTTGGTGTTGGTTCTGGTTTGTTTTAGCAGCAACAATTTTACCCACAATATTCTAGTGCTTGGTGACTTCAAGGTAAAGGTGGACACAGGGAAGTTGATGAAAAAGTATATTGGAAAATATGGCTCAGGTTTGACAAATGAAAGCAGCCAAAGGCTTATAGATTGATTACCCACAAGCCTCATGGCTATGATGTCAAGAATATTTCCTTCCTGGGGGCAGCGAGGTGGCACAGTGGATAAAGCACCAACCATGGACTCAGGAGGACCTGAATTCAAATTCGGCCTCAGACACTTGACACTTACTAGCTGTGTGACCTTGGGCAAGTCACTTAACCCTCATTGCTCTTCGCCCCCCCCCCCAAAAAAAGAGAAATAAATTTAGATTTAAAAATAGTTCCTTCCTGAAAAGAGTCCGGAGGCATTGGACATAGGGAGCACTTGAACAACACAAAAAATGAAGTGGATTGTATCTTGACAGGAAATGAGTAGCTACTGATATGGGAGTCAAGCCAAAATCACTTCTCTCTCTACAATCAGGCAATCAACTAGTTAAATGAGAAGAAAGGTTAAAGTAAGAGTGCTGAATAATTACAACAGCTTCAATCCAACCTATTCAAATTATCCATTAATGACAAAAAGCTGATAACCAATAAAGATAGGGATATCAAGCTTGATTATTACTATCTTCTGATACAGTTTAACCAGTATAAGGTGGTAATCACAATAAAGTGGTCAAAAGCTCCCAGAAAACACCTTAGTCAGCAATTCCTTTCGATAAGAATTTATTAAGCACCTGCTTTGTTCTAGGAATCATGCTTGGTGCTGGGGATGTATGTTCCTTGTTCAGTCTTTTCAGTTGTGTCTAACTCTTCGTGACCCCATCTGGGGTTTTCTTGGCAAAGATACTGGAATGTTTTGCCATTTCCTTTTCCAGTTCATTTTACAGATGAGGAAACTGAGGTAAGCAAGGTTAAGTGACTTCTCTAAGGTCACACAGCTAGCAAGGGGTCAGATTTGAACTCAGGAAGGTAAGTCTTCCTGACTCTCAGCCCAGCACTCTATCCACTGCACCACCTAGCTGCCCTACTGGGGATACATACACAAAAATGAAACAGACCTGCCCTCAATAAACTTACATTTTATTGGAAGGTAACAATAAATACACAGAAAATTAAATATAAAATATATACTAAGTTTTTTTTCCCCACCAAGGGAAAGCACGGGCCTAAGATAATGGGCAGTTTGTTCATAATAGTACATTAGTGGAAGGCTAGAGTAGAATGAGATAGGAACATGGGAGGGATGGGACTGGCATGCATGGAATGAAGGAGCAAGGAGGGATGCTTCACTTGGCAGAGTATGACTCAGATCCATAGAGCTTCTGATTGGAGACACCGGATAGTATGTTATCCAGCCCTTCCTAGTAACAATGGAATGTTAATCTGATTATCAGACATTTCTTCTAATAGGTGCTACTTATGTGACTCTAGTCAAGTCACTTACGTTTCTGAGCCTCAGTTTTACACTCTAATTATACTCTGTAGTGTAATAACAACACCTATCTCACTGCATTATTTTGAGGATCCAATGAAAGAAGGTGTCTAAATAAGCTTTGCAAATCTTAAAGGGCAATATAAATGTTAGCTAATAATTAACTGTTATTACAAAATTAGTGCCTACATACCACCCTAGCAAAAATTCCATTCACTGACCCTCTGGTTATTAATAACGAGTGAGGTTTAAGACAAAGATGTGTCCTTGCCAAAAGCTTTCATGACTTTCATGAAGGATATCCTGTACAAGGTCCAAATGGTAAAGGGTGGTCCGCCAGATGCTCCTGTTTGCAGAGAATATTTTACTGAGTGCATCAAGCCCTAGAACATCTCAGAGACTCCTTCTTGAGATTCATGATTGTTCCAAAGAGATTGGAACATATATAACATATAAGAAATTTTTGTTTCTCCATATGAATTTTGTTATTTTTTCTAGGCCTATAAAGCAATTTTTTTAGAAATTTAGTTGGAATTACACCAAATAAGCAAGTTAGCTTAAATAGTATTGTCATCTTTATTATATTATCATGGCTTTACCATGTGCAATTACTATCTTACCAGTTGTTTCGGTCTATCTTTATTTCTGTAAATAATATTTTTAGTTGCATTCCTATGTGTGTCTTGGTAGAAGAATTCACAAATCTCATACATTCTGTATTTGTTTTATTTATTTTTGGGGGTGTGTGTGAGGCAATTGGGGTTAAGTGACTTGCTCAGGGTCACACAGCTAGTAAGTGTCAAGTGTCTGAGGCCAGATTTGAACTCAGGTCCTCCTGAATCCAGGGCTGGTGCTCTATCCACTGTGCCACCTAGCTGCCCCTGTATTTGTTTTAAATGAGCACTGGACCTGTATTCAAGAAGTCCTGAATTCAAATTGGGCCTTAAACACTTACTAACTATAAAATCCTCAACCAAGTCACTTAAATACTGTCTGCCTCAGTTTCCTCATCTGCAAGATAGGAAAATAATAGAACCTACCTCCCATGATTATTATGATGATAATATGACACAATATTTGTAAAGTGCTTTGCAAACCTTAAAAATGCTGGATAAATGAGATCTATCATTATTGTTATCTTTTCTTGCTGGGTTTTATTATTAATGTATAAAAAATGACAATTTCTATGGGTTTATTTTATATCCTGCAACTTAGTCAAATTTATTAGTTATTTATGTTTTGTTTTTGTTTTTGTTTTTTTTTTAGTGAGGCAATTGGGGTTAAGTGACTTGCCCAGGGTCACACAGCTAGTAAGTGTTAAGTGTCTGAGGCCAGATTTGACCTCAGGTACTCCTGACTCCAGGGCCGGTGCTTTACCCACTGAGCCACCTAGCTGCCCCTATATTAGTTATTTAAATTCATTTTGGTTGACTTTCTAGGGCTCACTAAGTAAACTATCATATAATCTTCAGAAAGCAATAATTTTGTTTCCTCTGTGGTTTATTAGATAGAATTCCTCTGAAAGACCAACTGAGATCGAAGCTCTAAGAAATAGAAGCATACTGATGGAGTAGAGGAGGAAATAATATTAATTTTGAAATCTGAGACTATTGTCTTGAGGAAGATAGATCTAGCCAGAATGATGCAGTAGGTTTCTCTGTGTAGTCTGGGAAAGACAAGGAGGTGGGTGTGTAAGAAAAAATACTGCAGAAAGAAGAGGTAGAGACCCCCAAACTTCCTTGATTTCATAATTTCACTATCTTGTGTTAGTGAACAAAAGTAGAACACTTTATACAATGACACCAACATTATAAAGAAAAACAACTTTGGAAGACTTTAGAACTCTGCTCAATGTAATGAAAAATTGTGGTTGAAAAACAGCCTCAAGGACTAAAGATGGAGCACCGTACTCACCTCCTGCTAGAGAGGTGAGGGAGGCAAAATGCAGAATGAGACCTACATTTTTGGACGTGAACAATTTGGGAATTTGTTTTGTAGACTACATATATTTTTTATGAAAGGTTGTTTGAAAAATGTACAAGGGGGTGGGGGGAATACAAGAGAGATACGTGCTTATAAATAATTTAAAAATAAAAGAAAAAAAATTATTTTTAATTTTAAAAAAGACAAATTTTACCTTGCATTTGCATAAGCAAACTATCTCTTTGCCCTGCAGAACAAAAGAAGCATATTAAAACTCAGAAAAAATGTTTATATCTGTATTACAGCTGAGGAATTACTTGATACATAAAGGGAAGAGTTTTTCATTTGGGGTTTGGGATTGGGGTTTTTTGGGTTTTTGTTTTTTGCTTTTTGGCCTAGAACTGCACTGTAAAAATTAAGCAGGCACCATAGCTTGTTTTAATTGCTATAAAGTACAGATGTTTTGGATTACAGCCCAGCAACATCGCTCAAGGTCAGTGTCTAAGGCTGTAATCAACTGTCTGAATAAGTGATTTTCATTCTGACAACATCATTTATGGGAAAGATCTTTGCTGAATTTAAGCCATGTTAGTCACTAGGGAGTTAGTTGAGAGCTTGATAGTTATCTAAGTATGGGCAGGTCAGAAATTGATGGTCCCTCAAGCCTGAGGCTTTTCTTTCTTATCTCCTTCAATACTTTTCAGACAAAATCTGCTAAAGGAAAATTATGATAATGAACACATGCAGATAGACTTTTTTTTTTTAATGCTGATAGACTTTTTGTTTTGTTTTTGGGTTTTTTGGTGAAGCAATTGGGGTTGACTTTCCTAGGGTCACACAGCTAGTAAGTGTCAAGTGTCTGAGGCCGGATTTGAACTCAGGTCCTCCTGAATCCAGGGCCCGTGCTTTATCCACTGTGCCACCTAGCTGCGCCCCCTATGCTGATAGACTTTTAAAGAAAACAAAAAGCTGACTTGAAAGACACTAAAACAAACTCTGCCTCTCCTTCTTAGAGATGGACACTTAAATCCTTCAAATCTAATGATATAAGTAGTCATTGAAGGGGAAGGGGTGAACATGGAGTAAGGAAGAAAACAAACATTCATTAAGTGCCTACTATGTGCTAGACACTGTGCTGAATGCTTTATGAATATTAGCTCATTTGATCCTCACAACAAACTTGGGAAGCAAGTGGTATTATTTATAGTTGAGGAGACTGAGGCAAACAGGTTAAATGACTTGCCTAGTGTCACACAGCTAGTACCTGTCTGAGGCTAAATTTGAATTCAGGTTTTCCTGATTCCTGGCCCAGAGCTCTACCCAGTGTACCACCTAGGAAGAGAGAGGAGAACTAGGTAAGTGTTGCTGATGTTTGTGAAAGTCATCTGGATGACTGAAACCCCCCCCCCCTTTTTTTTTAAATAATACAAATGTAGTAAAGGTTTGGAAGGCCAAATGATTCCTCCAAAGGTAAAGAGAAGGTTCTTAGAGCCTAGTTGTGTTTCTGAGGATTTCTGGAAGGTGTCCCAAATAAACAACCATCTTTTTCTCTTTCATCCTTTGAAAGATAGGAGTACCTCATGAGAGGACACATGGACACACAGGATGAAGAGAAGATGATGAGCATGTCATTTGAGTGGGGTGAGGGGTGGAGATTCCATGAGGTGGTTTGGATTACAAGTCTACAGAATGGGAGGTTGAATATTAAGGTGATGCAGTTTCTAAGAAGCCACTGATGGAGTTATAGGTATGGCAGCCAGCTCCACTTTCTTCCTTTCTTCCTTCCTTCCTTTCTTTCACAGGGCAATGGCGGTTAAGTGACTTGCCCAGGGTCACACAGCTAGTAAGTGTGAAGTGTCTGAAGCTGGATTTGAACTCAGGTCCTCCTGAATCCAGGGCCGGTGCTCTATCCACTGCGCTACCTAGCTGCCCCCTTAGCTCCACTTTCAATAGACAGAATGGGAGAGGCACCAAGAAGTACCTGAGCTGCTGGTGATTAATGATTTTCCACCTGGGAGAATAGTTGTAAGGTGCCTGTCTCTCCCTGCCCTTTCTTGCTGCCCAAGGTGGCAAACATTTACTCCAAAGTTTTTCTGTTCTTTAAAGTTTATTCACAATTCTTGATTTAGTTAGCAGTTTGACATTGGCTTACTTTAGATAAAAATATGACCAGTCATAACTATTTTTATTTTTCATACATTTTGTTGTTATCTTTTATTTTTACATCACCTATATTTCTCCCTTATATCCCTTCTCTTCGCTCTCTCAGAGAGCCATCTTTGGAATATAAAGCCATATGTACATTCAAAGGGTGGGGACCAGAGGAGGAAGTGAGTACCCTTCCCTTTTGGTTTCACTTTCACCCAAACTTCCAAAGCCTGATAGTACAAAGGCTACACATTAACATAAAGAATTATTTTGAAAAGGAAAAAGGAAAAAACCCTAATCAACAAATTGAGAAAATCTGATCTTATATGCAATCTTCCATAGTCATGGAGGGGCACTGTCTTCTCCCATCTCTTCCTTGGAAGAACAAGAAAATTTGTTCTTGACAATTTCACAATATTCATATGACTGTTTTTATTTTTGTTTCATTATCTGTGAATAGGGTTTACAAAAGATAGGAACAATGATTAGTCTTGATATACAGACTAAAATGGGTCATTGGTAAATCTGTATACCTGCTAAAGATTCAAGAATTATATGAGAGGAAATTATTTTGATGTCAACACCCTAAAATTTGTAAAATTAGATCCAGAGCTATTGCCTTTAGATCAAAAGAATCAATTGTCATTGCTGTCTGATAGGAAATGGGTTTTTGGGGAATGGTGCTTTCCACATTCCTTTTCCATTGCTTCCCCTTCCCATTTCCCATGTACAGAGAAATCTATAGGGGTAGAATCAAGGGCGGTAACTAGAGAGTAAGCTATACCTGAGGGGAGGAGAAAAGTAGTAACTGAATCATGCCAGAAACACTTACATTCCAGAGGAGGAACTTAATACCCTTCTTTTTTGTTTTCTATTTCAACCAAACAAACTCGCAAACCATGAGTGCACAAAGACTACATATATATGTTTCGTCCAACTCCAACTATGTAACCACTTGTCACTCCTTCCAGAGCAGTAATTAAGAATTATTTAATTTTTAAAAAATTTTGTTTTTACATATATTTTGGAAAATAAAACTCTATTCAGAATAAAAAAAACAATTAAAAAAAAAAGAATTCTTTAGATTGTATATCTTAGGCAACATGCTATGTACACAAGAGCAATGAGGATTATTTTGTTACAGCTCAGGCACAAGTAGTTACCGTATTACAGCATACATAGCTATAACCCAAACAGACTGTGATACCAAGGAGGCAGAGGTGAAGAAATCTTTATTAAAGGAATGAGTCCTTTTCATTAGAGATCTTCTTATTTTGCAAGGAGCAAAAGTTAAGTAGTCATTTTATGAAATGTTTTCATGGCATCTGGAATTAAACTTTATGCTGCAATGTTGTTGTTGTTGTTATTGAAGCACTTTAAAATTATCTAGGCTTCATAGCAAAAGTTATATTCTCCAGATCTGACAAGGATGGAAAAAAAAACCCATGCAAGTACATCCTAGCTATGATTTCATAGCAAAATCAGTTATCAGAACCAATCAGAACCTTTTCTCAAATCCTAGTTACTTTCTTCTTATTATTAATAAAATGTTTTATTGTTGTTCCTTTTTAACATTGTTATCATTTCCCAATGACTTCTCCCTTTCTACCCTGCTCATAGACTCCTCTTTTGTAACAAAAACATACAGCAAGGCAAAAATTAAATAAAATAAAAATCAACACAACACCCATTTCTTTTTTTTTCTTTGTGAGGCAATTGGGGTTAAGTGACTTGCCTAGGGTCACACAACTACTAAGTGTTAAGTGTCTGAGGCTGGAATTGAACTCAGGTCCTGCTGACTCCAGGGCCAGTGCTCTATCCACTGTACCACCTAGCTGCCCCGCCCCCATTTCTTTTTGTTGTTGTTGTTGTTGTTTTTTTAGTGAGGCAATTGGGGTTAAGTGACTTGCCCAGGGTCACACAGCTACTAAGTGTTAAGTGTCTGAGGCTGGAATTGAACTCAGGTACTCCTGATTCCAGGGCTGGTGCTCTATCCACTGCGCCACCCAGCTGCCCCCATTTCTTTTTATTAAGAAACCTAATAGAGTAGGCAACCTGTTACCTTGTCCTAGATCTGCTTGGCTAGCTATATGTCTTTGACCCCTTTGAACCTCAGTTTTCTCATCTGTAAAATGACAAGAATTATATGAGGATCTCTAACTCTCCTTCTAGTTCTAAACTTTTATGATCCTAAATACAAAGTAGCTGTAAACATTTAAGTTATTTTCTTCAGTGAGCAAGTACAAAGCTTTATAATTCAAAAACCTAAAGCCTTGAGATCACTAGGATGAACAAGGAGATTGCCATTAAATTCCTTGAGCAGAGCAGAGATATATGCATGCATAGGTGCGTGCATGCGTGTGTGTGCGCGTGTGCGTGTGTGCGTGTGCATGTGTGTGTGTGTGTGTGTGTGTACTAGTCTCATTTCTTGTTTTGTTTGTTTTTATTTTTGTTTTCATGGATTTTTTTGTTTGTTTTGTTTTGTTTTGTTCTGTTTTGTTCTTGCAGCCCAATGACTTGCCGGCAATGCAGGATTAAGTGACTTGCACAGGGCCACACAGCTAGTAAGTGTCAAGTATTTGAGGCCAGATTTGAACTCAGGTCCTCTTGAATCCAGGGCCAGTGCTTTATCCACTGCACCACCTAGCTGCCCTTCTAGTCTCATTTCTAACTAATATCCTGGCAATGTCATTGCAAATTCTGGCAAGCTATGATATTGCTGGGCAATGAGGATTAAGTGACTTGCCCAGGGTCACACAGCAAGTAAGTGTCAAGTGTCTGAGGTCGGATTTGAACTCAAGTCCTCCTGAATCTGGCAAGCTATGGAGAAGAAGGTATGGAATTGGCTACCAGCTTTGAGATCTACCAGGTAAGTCTCTGAGATGTGTAGATGGATAAATTTATTGATAGACTTATTGATCTCTATTGATCATCTTGAGTAGAATCCCACATTGAATAGTTACATATCAGCCCTATCTTAAAGATTACTCAGAATAAAATATTTAGCAATCTTCTGCAACAAACCATCCCAAGATTTAATCATCCTCCCTGCCTCAAAGTACTTCCTTATATCTAACTTTTAAATGTTGAACTTTCCTTTGTTATCTTTAAAACCTCCTTAGCATTGGAAATGTAATAATGAGAGCTGGTAAGCTATGCAACTACAAACAATCCAACAATTAGGTAGTTTGAGGACTATTCTAATACAAAGAAACCCTATTTGAGATTGTCCTAACCAATGCCATTTCCCAGTAGCATCATTAATATGTTACCAAGTCCATAATAAAGTTGCGAGATACTACTATTGTTCAGCTGATGACCCATTTACAACATGGTTCCCATCCAACTCCTGTTCCAATAGCTCCTTTCTGCTCAACATTATGCTTTCAAGGGACCAGTTAATGAAATGGGCTGAAATGTGTTAGAAAGGAAAGAATTCAAATCTGCAAACATTCTGAAAAAGTCCACTATAAGTATTATTACTTTTTTTTTTTTTTTTGCAGGGCAATGGGGGTTAAGTGACTTGCCCAGGGTCACACAGCTAGTAAGTGTCAAGTGTCTGAGGCTGGATTTGAACTCAGGTACTCCTGAATCCAGGGCCGGTGCTTTATCCACTGCGCCACCTAGCCGCCCCATAAGTATTATTACTTTTTACAAATGCACATATTTTTGCTGCCCTCAAGTTTTACTTTCTGTGACCTAGAGATATTTATTTTAGGCTAAGTTAGTGAAATGAGATGTGTTTCAGTGAAGGCTTTGTGGAAGCATGTTTAAAACTTCCTTTTTAATTCAAAAGAAAATACTAAGAAATAATATTTCTCTGACATAAAAACCTTCCATCTTCAGACTTTTCCTCTCCTTCTTAGAAAAGAAAATTGGTCAAAAAACCTTTCTTAGAGAAATGGCTTTCAAGGGCAGTAACCAAGCTGGCATCCTTCTCCAGCCCTGGTTGCACTCTGACTCATTCTCAACTCAAAGGTCAAGGTAGAGTTGGAATAAGCCTTGTTCCCCATTGCTACTTTCAGGTTCTTCCTTTATCACTATCAATTAGTAAACTCTTCTCCTTTTAAAGTCACTCAGCCTACATCTACCACCCAATCAAAATTCTTGAAGGTATTATCTTCTGACCTCCAAGATAACTCCCCTCTTGAGTTCAATAACTTGAGGGACTTCAACATACATACTGATACTTCCTCAAACACCATAACCTCTCAATTCCTCCATTTATTAATTTCCCATGAACTTTTCTTCCACTCCACCTCAGCTATAAACAGATGATCATGCCCTTGATCTTGAGATTACCCACAAATACATACTTCCAAGTTCATAAACTATGAATTACTTTATTTGATCAAGATCCATTGTCATTCCCCCTCTCCCTCTTCCTGGATAACTCAAACTCTGTTCATTGTCCTCACTGTGACCTCCAATCCCTCAACTTCTCAATTCTTTCCCAAGTTATCTATGACCCTCCACTCACTTCCTTTTTCTCCCTTTTCCATTTTGATTGTTTAAAAAATCAGTTCAACTATCCTGTTCTCCTTTTCCCCTTCATCCTATCTGCTATCTTGCCCTTCCAATCCTCAGCCCTGATTACTCCCACCATTTTCTGCCTTCTGTCCTATTTACATACTGCTGAATACAGTTGGAGAAAATCATGAAACTGTGTTGATTGTGTCTACCACAAATTTATGTTATATTATCTCAACTGGACTCTCACTGTTGCAAGGCAATCTTTTTTTTTTTAATTCTTTTTTTTTTTTTTGCGGGGCAATGGGGGTTAAGTGACTTGCCCAAGGTCACACAGCTAGTAAGTGTCAAGTGTCCGAGGCTGGATTTGAACTCAGGTCCTCCTGAATTCAAGGCCAGTGCTTTATTCACTATGCCACCTAGCTGCCCCACAAGGTAATCTTTTTACACCTCTCTAAGTGACTCAGTATGTCACTCACTATCTCATAGTGGCTCATACAAACCTTTTCATCTCTTCACTTAAACTGAACACATCCAAAATTGAACTCATCTCATACATCCCCTCCCCTTAAAAGCTTCCTCATCTTCTAAACGTCCTTATTACTATTGAGGGCACCACTATCCTCCCAGTCACACAGGCTCATAAACTAGGTGTCATTCTCAATTCATCTCTTTCTTCCCCGGCCCCCCCCCCCCCCCCCCCCCCCCCCCCCCCGCCACTCCTACCCATCCAATCTGTTGCCAAGTCCTGAAGATTTTTAACTTTCTTACAGCTCTCATATATACCCTTTCTCTCTCCTCTGACCCTGCCATTGCCCTGGTTCAGGCCCTCATCAGCTCCTGCCTAAACTATTGCAAACAATCTTTTGGTGGTGAGTTTCCCTACCCCTAGTTTCTCTCTATTCCAATCTGTCCTTCACTCAGCTGTCAAATTGATCTCCCCAAAGCACAGGTCTGACCATGTCACTCTATTATCCAATAAACACTAGTAGCTTTCTGTCATCTCTAGGATCAAATGTAAAATGCTCTATTTTGCATTCAAGACCCTTCATAACCTGACTTTTCCAATCTTTCCAGTCTTCTTGAACTTTATTCCTCCCACCCCCATATATCCTGCCATTTCATAACACTGGCCTCCTTGACATCTCTCAAACAAGACATATCATATCTCCCAGCTCCATGCCTTTTCAGTGGCTGCCCCCCATGCCTGGAATTCTCTTCCTCCTCATCTCCATTTCTTGGATTCAAGTCCCAACTAATTCTAGCCTTTCCTCCTTAATACTAACATCTTCCCTCTATTGATTATCTCCATTTTACCGTGTGTGTGTGTGTGTGTGTGTGTGTGTGTGTGTGTGTGTGTGTGTGTGTGTGTAATCTTTTTCCTTTCTTTGTATCCTGAGCCCTTAGCATTGAAGGGTCTAAATACAGACTTGTTGATTGACTGACTTGAAGAATGAAGAGTACCTCTCACCTGACTCACAATATTGCCTTTCTCATTCCCAGAAGCAAGACCCACCCCTCTCCACTGACAAAGAATATTTATATCAATCACAGTGAGGTTTCTGTCCTTGAGGGGAGAGTTAAAGTAAGGAACAGAGCATTGATTGACAATTCAGGACCCTAAACTATGATCTTTTCCTTGTTCAAGAGATCTAGAAATGCTACTTTATATTATCCTACCAAAGACCTGGGGTCACTGTACCTCTTTGGACATTTTTCTCTCTAGGCTAGGAATGCTTGGATTTAGAATAATGATGAATTAAATAAAATCATTTCTGGCCAACCTGCCTAAATTTCAGAGTAGTTTTGTTTTGCTTTGTTTTTTCTTTGACAGTTTACAATCTCCTGGGGATAGTCCTACACAGAAGACCCAGTTTTCTAGCTTTGCCTCAGGTACATAAATGTCTCCTTTAGGCTCTGGTCACTTGCTAGAGTGTCATTCCGAATCTTTCTAATAAAGATTGATACACTTTTACCTGTCGCTATTTCTGCTCAAAGACAGAATGAAGAGACAGTGTTAGTACAATGCTGGAATCAATATGCTTAAAGTTGGATGTGTAATAAGAACCAATTCCTCCAGGTCTTAGGTTGGCCCTGCTCCAGAAGAACCATACTTTGGACACATTAGGATGTAGACACATCTAGAAGTTCCCCTCCTAATCTTAACACAGCTGTACATCAGCACACAGGCTGCCACACTAGGAAAGCTTCCTAGTGATACTGGCAAAACACAATGGCAAATAAAATGATTTAATAGTAAACTAACATAAGGAAAAGCAGAAAACCTTTGAAAAGTGATTAGTAAGCTCATATAATTTAAGGAAATTGCTAACAATTTTGCTTTGCCAGGCAGACATCTTATAATATTATACTAGCATTATAATAACAATAGATATATTATTATAATAATAACAGCAGCCATTTATGTCTCATTTAAGGTTTATAAAACTTTTAACAGAAATTATCTCTTTTGGTCCTCAGACTGTCTCTGAATTAGGTATTATGGGTATTTTTTGCCTCACCGGCAAATGAGGAAACTAAAGCCCTGAGACATTATATTCCTTGCTCATAATCATACAACTGGGATGTGTCATAGGTGGGAGTTGGACTCAGGTCTCTCCTGACTGCAGCATCCTTTTCTCTAACCACATTGCTTTAGTGTGAAATTGGCTATTTATACCCATACCACCTCTGACTACACATGTTGGGCAGATTTTTCTGAAGGACAGCCCTGTGAAGCTGTTCTTTCAATACACAAAAGAAGTGATTCTTGGTTGGCTGAAGAAATCCCTTCTCATGAAGGTATGAAAACTCAGTGTTCTCTCAGCCAAACAGGAGTCCCATTTCCTTCCACATGCTGAAGTATGTAGTTTCAAAGGGCTGTTCTTCAGGAAACCTGTATCCAATAATTCAAAAATTAACCTTATTTTTCTATTCTTCTGGAGCTGATTAGATGGTGGGATTTATTTTGTATTCTAGTTAAGAGATGCAAAACCCAGAAACATGGAATAGGGTTCAGAGCTCAATTATAAGGTTTACTAAATTAATAAGCCAGAGGCAGTGTGGTACAGCAAAAGAAGGATAGATTTGGCATCAGAAGATCTGAATTAAAATCCTGGCCATTTAATTCACTGTCATGCGACCTTATGCAAATCATTTAAATTCTCTGGACCATAGTTTCTTCACCTGAATTTGTCATGAATAAGGAATAATGTTTCAATCACTCTTTCCTCACAGCCAATACTAAATTTTAAAAAATGTTTCATTGACACTTTTGTCTTTATGTCACAGTCATTTCTGGGGGCGGGGGAAGCCTTTATGTTGAACCTTCTTTTGAAACAAAGAGATTCAATTAAATAAGAGTACTCAATTTGTCGCTTGCCTTTCACATAGTTAACATTCTGCCACAGCGCTCCTTGTTCCTCTGCCATGAGAAAGGAGATAAGTTTCATCCTGTTCTCCAAGAATCGACACTTCTTTTTTCCATTTATTCAGAGTTTGACAACCTTTTAATTTTTTTCATTTGCATTGTTTTAGTTAGTATCTTATTCTCTTGTGTCACCTCATTTAATTCTGAATTGGTTTATTTTGTAATTCTTATTTATTTATTTTTTTGTGGGGCAATGAGGGTGAAGTGACTTCCTAGGGTTACACAGATAGCATTGTGTCTGAGGTCATATTTGAACTCAGGTCCTCCTGAATCCAGGGTTGGTGCCACCTTGTTGCCCCTTATTTTGTAATTCTTACCAGGTTTCTCAGAATTCCTTATAGTTGTCATTTTTTCCTGCTTGCTGTTGTTTTTCTGGATTTTTCAATCATTGTTCAATTTGGTGCCCTTAGATTTTTGCTGGGGTATATGAGGGAGAGTAGGACCTTTCACATCACTAGCTTAACCAGAAGTCTAGCTTTTCTTTGAACATCTTAGAAAATATGACATTTTGGTGTGTATGTATTTTAAAGTGGTTTAAAAATTTTTCCCCTGTGGTTCCTTTTAGCATATTCTAGGCTTTCTTGTTTTTCTCACCTGACATTTATTTTTACAGTTGTCTTATCTGAAATCATGAGTAATCTTGTGTTATTTTTGATTGATTCTCCTTGGAATATGAGTTTTTACAGATGAAGAGAAGGTTTAAGCAACTGACCTAAAGTGATGACATCCCTCTTCCTAGGAATGATGGGAACAGGAAACAGAATTCAGAATTACTGACCATAGCCACTGCTAAGAGGCCTGAGTTGGGGGATAGAGGTAGGGAATTTAGTTTAATCCAATTCTTCAATTCAACAACAATTTATGAAACATCTACTATGTGTTAGGGACTGAGATTACCAAGAAGAAAAAGGAAACAGCTTCTGCCATGAAGGAATTTATACTCTATTGCATGATTGATTGATTGATTACTGGGAAGTGAGGTGGATACTGTGTCTACACAGATAAATAAATGCACATCCTTAAAGGACAGAAAAAGCAGTAATATAGGGCAAGATGGAAAAAGATGTCCAAGATCTCAGGCACCCAAGTTGAGCATTGAAGAAAGCTAGGGATTCTAAGTAGCAGAATAAAGTCCAGACAAAGGGGGCACACTATATGAAGGCATTATGAAAGCAGATGGAATGCCGAGTTCAGGGAATAACCCAGTAGTACTGTTTGGTTGGAAAGCTGAGTACACGAAGGGGAGTAATTTGAAGTACATCTGGAAAAGTAGGTAGTAGCCAGATTGCATATAGCTTTAAGTGTCTGAGATTGTTACCAAAAAAAAAAAATTTGAGGTGCTTGTATTTAATCCTGGAAGCCATAAGGAGCTATGCAAGATTGTTGAGCAACAGAGGGACATGCTCAGATGTGTGCCATGAAAAGATTTCTTTGGTAGTTGTGTGTATGGAGAAGGGAGAGACTAGAACCAGGGGGACCATTTTAACAGCTTAAGTGAAAGATGATGAAGACCTGATCAAGGGCTGGGGTCTCATGAATGGAGGAAAAAGGGGAGAAAGAGGTAAGAGATGTTGTAGAGGTAGAATTAGCAAGACTTGGCAATTGATTGGATATGGGGATGAGGGAAAGGGAAGAAGGAAGGAGAATTCCATTGCAGACTTGGGTGGTTAGAAGCTTGGTGTTGTCAATAGCATTTGGGAAGTTTGGAAGGAGGGTAGGGTGAAGGGGAAAGATAATGAATTCTGTATTGGACATGTTGAACAGATTTGTTTCTCTGAGGTGGTTGCTTGGATTTTCATAAAGGTAGGAATGTTTTCTTACAAGCTTTCCACCTGACAGATTCATGTCCTGACATGAGTAAGACCGTGGATCTCAATCTCCCTTCAAAAAACAAAGACAGACTTAAAATTTTGAAATCAAGTGGTGCTCATAGGCCCTCACTGAGGAGTCCCATACTCACTCTAAAAATTTGTGAATGATGGGTTCTGCTGACCTGCCAAATCAGAGTTGTGTTCTCTACGTTAGCCAGAGTCACTGAACTTTTATCCCTCAGTTTGGAATCTCTCTCTCTCTGTTCTCTCTGTCTCTGTCTCTGTCTCTGTCTCTCTCTGTCTCTCAATTGTTTTCAAAAATTGCATGGGTTTATGTTTTTACTCATTTGGAATTTAGCTCTGAGGGGGCTGCTAGGTGGTACAGTGGATAGAGCACTGGCCCTGGAGTCAGGAGAACCTGAGTTCAAATTTGACCTCAGAAACTTAACACTTACTAGCTGTGTGACTGTGGGCAAGTCACTTAACCCCAATTGCCTCACCAAAAAAACCCCAAAACAAAACAGAATTCAGTTCTGAGCCTCTATCCAGTGGTGAAACCCTTTCTTACCCTTGTATTTCAGTGACCTTGGCATAGTGGCATTGTACCCATGCTGAAGTAGACAGAAATATGTTTTATATTGTATGGGGTGTTTTTAATCTTATCTTAGAGTCAATAAGCAAATGAATGGAATATAATAATCTGTATACAATGCATAAATAAAGCAATAAAAGCCACCAAGCAGCAATCTCCTAAACCCCAGAAATCCCTTTGACTTTGGATCAGGAGTTCTAGGAAATGAACAACTGAAGTATGTTCAGCTTTCTATATTCCCCTTTGAGCAAACCAAGAAGCTCCCTTGATACCCCATTCACTGAATGAAGAAACAGAAAGTATGGGGGAAGTCTGGTCTTGGGACTCATCAAGTGGGGAATGGACTTGGGATCCAGGGGGACTTTGTTGTAGAACTTGGGGTTTGGTATGAACTAGAATCCCCAAAGAGTTGTGTTCTCTGGTCACCAGCTGGGACGTTGGCCCCCTTCTAGCCTTAGCTAGCTCATAGTAGAAGAAGATGGGTGAATTTAGTAGCTAGCCCTGGAAAGGAGTTGGAATGGGATAACTAGTCCTGGCATCCCTTTCTCTTTGACCATTAATATACTTCTCCCACCTCCAGGTGTTTACTGGTATATGTTTAACAACTGGCTCTTTTAAAAAAGTGTATATGATACACTTTTAAAAACATTTAATCTGCAATATTAACATTTTCTCCATCACTTTCTCAAGTCTAGACCATCAACAAAACATTTAGCCCTGATTTGTAGCATTTGCTGATTTGGGGGGAGGGGCAGGGCAATGAGGGTTAAGTGACTTGACCAGGGTCACACAGATAGTGTCAAGTGTCTGAGGCCAGATTTAAACTCAGGTCCTCCTGAATCCAGGGCCAGTCCTTTATCCACTGTGCCACCTAGCTGCCCCTATGTGCTGATTTCTAAGGTGTAAATGCACACACTGAAAATTTAATTATCAACTCAAATGAGCCAGTTCAAGCTGACTCTGGCACACACCCGTGTACCTTCTGACTGCTACAGCTGCATTTTATCATTTTTTTGTCACCACTTCCCATCGAAGTCCCACCAGTTTACACCGAAAAGGTAGGAGGGGACAAGCAGAGTGAGAAGAGAATTATGATGGTAAAGAAAGGTTTACCAAACTACCAGCTTTTCACTAGCCCGTGTTTTCTCTCCCAAAATGTACACAGGAAGTGATTTTGTTGATATACAGACCTCCCAGAGGAGGAAACTCCCTTGACCAATGCAAGTCAGCACTCTCTCTATAACTTAAAGTCCTCGATAATTGCCTCATTGATCGAGACATGCAGCATCTTGGCCAGAATCACATGGATAATATGTGTCGGTGTTGTAGGCAGTACTGAGTTCAGGTTTTCCAGCTTTCTCTCCACTAAACCATACTACTTTTCACTTACATACTGACCCAATAAGATAACATTGGTAAAGCACTTAGAACAGTGCCTGACATATAGTAGGTGCTTAATAAATGCTTATTTCCTTCCCTTTCATAGGAAGCAAAGTCAACTAAATTAAACCTCACAGCTCACTTAGAATAAACAATCCATGTTCATTTGCAAAGCTGTATACTTTTTAATATACTTTTATACATGTATGCACATGTATACTTTTAGAAAAATAAATAAATGCCTTTGTTCTCTAGAAGGACTGACTCCAAAGAAAATATTTAGAGATATGTAGAGGTAGTTTCAGAAGGTGGGAAAACATATAGACTTTTTTAGGACCCCAGTTCTCCATAGTGTTTAGGTCCCTGTCATTGTTTTGTTACACATATGGTATGTCACAGAATGGGTTTATATGAACATATTTATAGTCTGATGAATAAGCTTCTGCTAAATTGTGCCCTAGTTAAAAGTAAACACACTAGTTGTGTGTTCTTGGTCAAATCTCCTAGATTCAGTTCTTCATTGATAAAAAATAAAATATGCCACATCTGAGAAAAATAGCTAAGCACCTTCATCACCTGTAAAATGAGGCACATGGGCTGGTGGGATGATCCTTTGGGGTCCCTTTCTAGGGCTAGTGTTCCATTGCTTCAGAATCAGTGAAATGGAGCCAAGAACAGCCCGGCCTACCGTCTCTGGGGAAGAAACCCAGATTCCGCCGCTCGCTCAGATCTCTTATGTTTTATGTGGCAACCTGTCTTCGTTTGTGGATACGACCACCAAAGCCAAATGCAGCCAAGGCAGTTGGAGAGGAAGGAGAGAAGGGACTGTTGGAAGAGAATGGATTTCCTGATTTAAATAGAAGCCTTTGAACCACACAAAGGAAGATCTTCACAAATCTCTCCTCAGATTTTGGACATAATTGTTGTCAATAGCTGGAATGAAGTTGTCAGAGTCAAATGAGAAGCTGGTTGCCAAGACCTCTGCCTTTTTTTTTTTTCTTTTTTTCCTGGCAACAGCCAAAAAACACAGGTGTCTCAAAGAAATGAAAGGGGGCAGAGCAGGGAGAATGCTGAATGATCGGGAAACATCTCTGCCAAAATGAGCCTCAGCCAGGCCCCCCCACTTCCCAACAAATCTCATTTAACAAGCATTCACCTTGGCTTCCATCTAAGAAGAATGGATGGGCAGGGTGGGATAAGCATTTATATAGCACCTACTGCGTGCCGAACACTGTGTTAAGTGCTTTACAAATAATATTCTCTTTGATCTAAAACTAAGCATTGTAGTTGCTTTCTTTGGCTCAAACCCATAGTTGTATCTATGATCTCCTGTGGGGCTGCTGGCTCCTAAGGGTCTGTGGGGGCCCTTAGGAGGGAGTATATCTTTCCTTCAGAAAATCCAATGGCTCTTCTCTACATGATCACAAAGCCATAGGAACAAGGCCAGCTGGGAACTCACTGGCCACTGACAATTAAGAAGCAAAGGTAACTCAAGTTCTATGACCAGTGGCAACATTTAGACCTTCTAAAGCTTACATTGACTTCCCTTGTGGGCCTTGTGCATGAGATAGAGAAGAGGGGGCAGACTGAATAAACGATGACTAGAGAAGGGCAATTTCCTCCCTGCCCTCTTCTTTGTTTTCTGGCCGCTTGCTTATAAAATAACTATGATTGAATTTTCTAGCCTTGCAAATTAAAACACAACGAGTCTGCTTTTAACAAGGAAAGGGGCCAGTGAGAAAGGGTGTTAAAATTCAAACCACATTTCTGACTGTGACCCCAAGGTCACAGTGAGAAGTCATAAATCAGCGATGAGGTCAAGGGAGGGTGTTGTATTCGGCTCTGTTTGTCTCTTGGTGATGTTATTACACACAGATGAGAAATAGCAATAATAGAAAACAAGCCAAGTTCAAACATCTGTTCTCCTGGTTCATTAGTGTCATACAAAAATAAAAAGTTCACATAGAATTGTTCTTTCCTATATTGAATTAAATCATCTATAAAGTCATATCGCTGCTTTAGGGCCCAACTTCTTTTTAAAAAATTATTATTATTATTATTTTTTTTTAGTGAAGCAATTAGGGTTAAGTGACTTGCCCAGGGTCACACAGCTAGTAAGTGTTAAGTGTCTGAGGTCGGATTTGAACTCAGGTACTTCTGACTCCAGGGCCGGTGCTCTATCCACTGCGCCACCTAGCTGCCCCATTAGGGCCCAACTTCTAAAGAGAATATCATAATACCAAATTCTAAAGTATTCTCACTCGAATGGACAAACAGGCATTGTCTGGCCTAAGAGATAACTCTGGCTGGTGGATGGGAGATTTGCATTGGAGTCAGAAGGTGTGGGCTGCCTGTTTGACCAGAGCAAGTCAGTTAACCTCTCAGTTAACCCAGGGAACTCTCTAAGACTATATAAATTACACCTGAATATACAGCCCTATTTGGAGTTGTAAGCTGCATTAGTGAGAGGAATTCCCATACCAGACGTTGTCCTCAATGAAAAAATCCTGGGGATAAGGTTGCTTATCAGTCATATCAACTCTTCATGACCCCATTTAGAGTTTTCTTGTCAGAAATACTGGAGCGGTTTGCCATTTTCTTTTCCAGTTCATTTTACAGATGATGAAACTGAAACAAACAGGGTTAAGTGACTTGCCCAGGGTCACACAGTTAGTAGGTGTCTGATACTGGATTTGAACTCGGGAAGATGAGCCTTCCTGACTTCAGGCCTAGTGAACCACCTAAGGGGATAGGGACTAGACCTATTATTTGGCTGGTATAGGGAAGTCCTAGGTTGAGTCCCCTCCACCCAGGCAGGCTGGCACCTTCTTTGCAACCTGTTGTCTTAGAGTTGCTAAAGCCCTGAAGACAGAGCTGAGTCAGAAATAGGACTTGAATTCAGGTTGTCCTGACTTTGAGGTAAGTCACTTTCCATGATGCCAAACTGGGATCTCTCTCTCTCTCTCTCTCTCTTTCTCTCTCTCTCTCCCCCCCCCACCCCCATGCCCACCAGGTTTGAGGGGGGACAGGAAGAAGGTAAAATTTACAAGCATATTTTAAAAATTGCCCTGGAAGTAACAAGTGAATATGTTGAACTCTATACTCTATTTATCAGATTACTCAGATTGACTTTACTATTTCAATAAGGAAGTGAGTAATAGTTAAAACATAACTCAATCAAGGCTTACTTCAAGTGTCAAGGCTGACACTTGTGAGTGGGAGGACCCCAAGTGTCCTTTGGAGTTGAACTTAAATGCATGTGCTTACTCTGGGAACAGTTGCCGTCTAAAACACAGGACCTGGCATCACTAGAGATGTTTGGGGTCTGCGCTGTGATAGTGTTTTGGAATAACGATTACTATCTTTGGTTCATCCCCAAAGTTCACCTGCTTCATCCAAGCCTTTGTCTCCCAGAGTCTGCCCACGCTAGAATGCTTCCTTTGAAACTGATCTGTTGCAACAGTTGGAAAACAGCTGCTTAGGACAGTAGCAGAAGAATCAATCACCCTACCCCTCAGCTCAGTGGATTGTGGACTTACTATCTGCTGATCTGCCTGAGTTTCGAGTCAAGGTCTCAGTCTGGCTTCATAAAGATAGGTTTAATCTTGGCCTAAGTACCTAAACAACTGCTCCTCACCCTAAATTCCTACCTGGTAACAACAATAATATTATATAGTCTCCCTACCCTGAGAGGCAGGGAGGGGCTGGGTTTTTTTAAACAAGATATATATATATATATATATATATATATATATAGAGAGAGAGAGAGAGAGAGAGAGAGAGAGAGAGAGATGTAGATATTAATTTTTTAAAATAAAATTTGAATTTAAAATGAAATTTAAATATATTTAATTTGAGGAAAAAAATAAAATGTAACCTGGGTGTCACTTGGACCCTGGACTCTAACTTGATGGACCTGGGTGAAATTTTGAGAGATAGCTCACAAATATGTCCCTAGGAGGGACAGCTAGGTAACACAGTAGATAGAGGATTGGACCCAGAGTTAGGAAGACTCATCTTCATGAGTTCAAATCCGTCCTCATACAGTTACTAGCTGTGTGACCTGGGACAAGTCACTTAACCCTGTTTGCCTCAGTTTCCTCATCTGTATAATGAACTGGAGAAGGAAGTGGCGAACTACTTCAGTTTCTTTGCCAAGAAAATCCCAAATGGAATAACAATAAAATCTCCCTAGGAAAACTCTGGGGATGTCAGGATCTGGCTTGCCTTGCCCTTCTAAACAGGTCCTCAGGGTCCAAGGGCCCTGCAACAACCTACTAACAAGACATTGAATATAATACAGCGTTGTAAGAAACATATTTTAATCCAGTTCTGTGATTTCATCAGAGTAGGGAACACAATGTAGAAAACTCTATCACTACAGATTGCAAGTCATCTACAATGTTAACTCTTAGTTGCTGATAGAACTTAATTGAATTAAGAGATTAAGTGACTTTGCCCATGGTAACTAAGCTAGTATGTGACCCAGGTCTTCCTAACTTCAGGTCCAGTTCTTTATTCATTATGCCACACTGCTGACAGAAGATCTAGAATGGACTCCTCTCAGAGCTCATAGCCCTGTTAGAACATTTTCCCTCCTACTACCCACAGGATACACAGGATATATATACACACACACACACACACACACACACACACACACACAATATGTGTGTATGTATACACACATACATATACACATGTATATATATGTAAACGTGTATATAAATGTACATACATACAGTATTATAGTAAAGTTATCCCTTCAGCATCACAAATTTCCCCATCATGGTTTCAATATATTGCAGGTCAGCATAAGAAATTAAATGGGAGGGGCAGCTAGGTGGCACAGTGGTTAAACATAGACCCTGGATTCAGGAGGACCTGAGTTCAAATCCGTCCTCAGATACTTGACACTTATTAGCTGTGTGACCCTGGGCAGGTCACTTAACCCCAATTGCCTCACAAAAAAAAAAAAAAAGAAAGAAATTAAATGGGAATTGTTTTAGAAGTTTTATGGAAGCCACAGATAGTACACAAAGTCCAGCAGAAGACACATAGCCCTGTGGCCAAATACTTTACCCAGATTTTACAATAAGGTACTGTAAACACCAAATAAAAGAAAAAGAAAAATCAGACTTTTTCTTTGGTATGAACGGATGGCCCAAAATGTTTACTTGGATTTTGCAGATCGTGGGGGTGCCTCACCCTTAACTCCAGCATTGTAAAAGGGATAACTGTATTAGGTTGGCTAGAGTTAACCAATTCTCTCTCTCTCTCTCTCTTGGGCAATGAGGATTAAATGACTTGCCCAGGGTCACACAGCTAGTAAGTGTCAAGTGTCTGCGGCCGGATTTGAACTCAGGTCCTCCTGAATCCAGGGCCAGTGCTTTATCCGCTGCACCACCTAGCTGCCCCCATTCTCTCTTCTTGATGGGCGTCATCTTTACCATGGGAAAGAACTCAGGGCTCATACAGCGTCTCCCTTCTATTCTTCTGCTCCAGTAACTATTTCTCTACCTCAGATACTGAATAGCTCTGTGATACTGAGCAAGTCACTTCACTTCTCTGAGATTCCATTTTCTCATCCTTAAAATAGGGACTATTATAGCACCCATCTCACAGAGTTGTTGTGAGGATCAGATGAGAGTGTGTATAAGTGCTTTGCAAATCTTAAAGTATGATATAAATATAAGCTATTATTACATCTTTTACCTACGTGGGAGATTAGGTCTTGTGATTCACAGAACAGTAGTGTAAGATTCTCTGTCTCTCTCTGTCTCCATCTCTATCTCTGTCTCTGTCTTTCTTCCTCTCTCCATCTCTCCCTTCACAAATTCTCCCTCCCCATAATAACCCTTTTTCTTTATACTAGATTTCCATCCACCAGATCTTGAGAATTCTTTTAATTACCTAGATTTTGATTTCTCAGAGTACAATGGTGCATCACACACCCAAACTTAACTGAAACAAGAAGGAATAACCTTTCTACCTGAAATTGGATTTATCATCATTTCTTCTCCCATCACATTTTGTTTCTTAGAATTGCTTAAGTTGCTATTCTGTACAACAAAAACTCCTTCATGTCAGGGGTTGTTTTGTCTTTATCAATCACTCTATCCCTCGAACCTAATACAGTACATAGCACACAATAGGCACTTAATATGGATGGATTCAATTGGCTGAATGCTCTTTTTCTCACGTACAAAAATGTTGAGTTTTAAGAGTTACATTTATACAAAAATCTATAAGATGGGATCATTTTGTTTTCACCAAATGAATGAGCAGTGGCCTTGGTTTTCTTTAACTGACTCTCAGAAGAGATGGCCAGTGTTGGAAATCATATGTTTGGTGAAGAACTTTGAGGGGTAGATCATGACTTGAATTTTGCAGCCTAAGTATCTCTTTTCCCAACCCTCAAAATAAACCAAATCAAAAAAGTCAGGAACATGATTAGGCAGTTTACAAGAACAAGGGCTTCATGCTATCTTCCAGGTTTCTGCCTGAAGAAGGTATATATGTGAAAGGGCATATGGTACATTGCAAAACAACAAAGCCTATTTATTAATTGGAGGCCAAAGTAAGCATAGGTAGATTTAACTCTACATTGAATTAACAATATCTGAAATACAGATTAGATTTTCCAACCAAGGATGGCTTGGAAGGTCAGAAGGAGAGAGCTCCTGGGCTGAGGCAGGAGTGGAGCCCAACCCCACAGTCACTCTGACACAGATCCAGTCTCAGGAAGGCCTTACCAGAGAAAGAGACCCCCAGAGCCTCTGAATCAGCTGCAGCACTAGTGTCATCTGTAACTAACCTCACAGTCTGGTGAGAGGGCTGAGCCCTGGGCAGGGGGAGACTACAGGGGTCTATGCTGGTGCTGAGGCAGAACTTGGGTTTTTCACTCCTGCTGGGAACAAGGAGGTAGGTTTGAGTAGTAGTGGCCCAGGTGAGGGAGGGGCACAAGCCCGTCAGAGCTGACAACCACAACACACAAAGATGGTTGATTAGCAAGTTGGTCTGGGGTCATCTATGGACCAGGGAACAGGCCAGGTGAGTGAAGAACCTGATCCTCCTTAAATCAGACCACCTGGGACCTCCTGAAGCTTGGGATACTGCAGCCTGGAAACAGTGCCCCACTTTAAGTAGCTAAAAGTCAAGTAAAAGAAAGGCAAGATGAGCAGACAGAGAAAGGTGAGGACCATAGAAAGTTTCTTCAGTGACAAGGAAGATCGAGGTGCACCCTCAGAGGAAGATGTCAACGTCAGGGCCCCTATATCTAAAGCTTCCAAGAAAAATATGCATTGGTTTCAGGCCATAGAGGCTCTCAAAAAGGACTTTGAAGATAAAGTTAGAGAGGTAGAGGAAAAAATGGAAAGAGAAATGAGAGTGAGGAAGTGCAGATTATCAAAGGCTAAGGAGTCCAGGGGCAGCTAGGTGGCACAGTAGATAAAGCACCCTGGAGTCAGGAGGACCTGAGTTCAAATCTGGGCTCAGATACTTGAACACTTACTAGCTGTGTGACCCTGAGCAAGTCACTTAACCCCAATTGCCTCACACACACAAAAAAAGCTAAGGAGTTTAAAGGCAATACCCCAAAATAAAACTCAGACATGTAGTACAGCTGGTAACTAGAAATCTAGAATGGGTCTCAAGCATAGCAGCACTCAGCGGGACACTGAACTGCATCTCCTCACTCTGAGTGTTTTCACTGCCCATCCCTGGAATGCTCTCACTGGCTTCTCTGGCCTCCTTCATATCTCACCTAAAGTCTCACCTTCTGCAAGAACCCTTTCCTAGTTTTCCTTAATCTTGGAGCCTTCCCTCTGAGATTGCCTCTAATTGACCCTGCATACATCTTGTTTCTATATAGTTCTATAAGTTTCTTTTTTTTTTGTGAGGCAGTTGGGGTTAAGTGACTTGCCCAGGGTCACACAGCCAGTAAGTGTTAAGTATCTGAGGTCGGATTTGAACTCAGGTACTCCTGACTCCAGGGCCGGTGCTCTATCCACTGCACCATCTAGCTGCCCCTTATAGAGTTTCTATAGTTGTCTCCCCTATTAGATTGGGAGCTTCCTGGGGTCAGGGACTGCTTGCTTTTGACTGTTTTTGCATCCTGGAGCATCCCCATCCCTGTGTCTGGTATATGGTTGTTGTTGTTGCTTGTCCTTTGTTTTTGAAGAGAACCAATGACATCATGAAGGTGATGTCTTGACTTGCTCTTAAATTGGATTTAAGTGAAGCAGAGCTACAAAAAGTCATCAGACTCACTCTTTCTTCCAGAGTCATTGAAGTCCAATGGCAAGACAAAAGTCAAGATGATAGGCAATGGCCTGGGATCCAGAGGATAGAAATGCTAATTGGCTTACTGAAGACTAAAGCAGAGATAAAAGATTGATGCAATTGATGTGCAGTATATTACGCTTAGCTGGTACTTCTACTAAATACTATAGAGGCATCTTTATTAATTAAATAATTTAAAAATAAATGCAATAGGCAAGTAATCAGATTCTAAGAGGTCCTATGGTAGTGGATACTCATGTGGGAAACCTCGACTTCAGACAAGAGTGATTGGGTTCAATCTCAGGGGTCTCTCTCTCATAAGAATCTTTTTTGTTGTTATTTGTTTTGCTTTTTTTTTTTTTTTTTTTTGGCAGGACAATGAGGGTTAAGTGACTTGCCCAGGGTCACACAGCTAGTAAGTGTCAAGTGTCTGATTCTGGATTTGAACTCAGGTCCTCCTGAATCCAGGGCTGGTGCTTTATCCACTATGCCACCTAGCTGCCCCTCTCATAAGAATCTTAATGTCTCATGTCCTTACCCAGGGTGTCTCCTGAAAATATCAGAATCTGGCTTGTATCTCTCAATGGGCCCATAAGCACTCAGACTAACAAACAATAGGTTATTAAGCACAAAACAGGTTTAATTAAGGGGGTAATGGACATGGAAAATTCTTGTATCCTAATTTTTAAAATAGTACAATAGATCTATACCCCCAAAAAGATTTTCAAAAAGAGAAATATTTATAGTGGCTCTTTTCCTGGTGGCAAAGAATTGGAAACTAAGAGAATGTCCATTAATTAGATAATGGCTGAACAATTTACAGTATATGAATGTGATGAAATACTATTATGTTGTAAGAAATGATAAAGAAAATGGTATCAGAAAAACCTGGAGGGGGCAGTTAGGTGGTGCAGTGGATAAAGCACCAGTCCTGGATTCAGGAGTACCTGAGTTCAAATCCGGCCTCAGACACTTAACACTTACTAGCTGTGTGACCCTGGGCAAGTCACTTAACCCCCATTGCCCTGCAAAAAAAAGAAAAACCTGGAAAGGCTTATATGAACTGATGCAAAGTGAAATGAGCAGAACCAGAAGAAAAAACTACAGAGTAACACCAACATTGTAAAGATAAGCAAATGTGAAAGACTTGGTAATTCTGATGAACAAAACAACCAATCACAATATCAAAGGACTGATGTTGAAACATGACTTGAAACAGAGCACTGACAGTCTCAGATTGCAGAATGAAGCATATTTTCTTTTCTTCCTTTTTTTTAGGGGGGAAAGGGATAGAGAATGCAGGAATCTGTTTTGCATGACTGTAGATATTTGGAACAAGTTTTGTTTTTCTTGATTTCTCAGCAGAAGGAGGGGAGAAGAAAGAAAAATTATGAACTGAAAAAATTTTAAATTGAATATATAAATAGAGGAATAAATAAATGAGCAAATAAACAAATGAATAAATGAATGATGAATGGAGAGAGAGAGATTAGGGCTGGTGGTCTTGAGACCACCATGACAGTTTCTCCTTAAGGGAAGCTGTAGCTTAAAGAATCTATAACTGAAAAAATACTTGCAATAATTTTTTTTAATTTAAATTTTATTATTATTATTTGCAGGGCAATGAAGATTAAGTGACTTGCTCAGGGTCACATAGCTAGTAAGTGACAAGTGTCTGAGGCCAGATTTGAACTCAGGTCCTCCTGAACCCAGGGCGGGTGCTTTATCCACTGTACCACCTACCTGCCCCAGCAATATTTGTTAAGGTTAGTGCAACTGTATATCAGAAAAAACCCAACCTATCTTTTCAACAGTTAGCTTGTTTTTCTCCCTGAACCTGTGTATCCCCCAAATCTCCTGTGTTCCCTGAACCCTGACACCTTAACATCAGGGTATAAGTATCCCACTCTCCAGGGGGCACTTTGGAACATGCCTTTCCAGCTGAATGGATCTGTTTCTGCTCTCCCCAACATGGTGCCACCCTCAAGTGAGTTATACTCTATGTTAGTGAGTGTCTGACTTGCATATTGGGTTCCCCTTTCTCCTTCTTCTCTATTACTTTTGCACTGAACCGACTCCTATTGTTTTACATGTCACTTCCAGCATCTGAACTCATTAAGGCGTTGTTTTCCCAGATCTCTTTGGTTAGCCCACAGGCCTTCCTTTACATATCAAAGTGATACCTGAATAAGGACTCAACCCATTGCTAGTTGAACCTGGGCTGGGGTTCACATGGGGTACAGCAGGGCACTGTAAGCCCAGTAGTAGAAAGCAAGGAACAAAAGGGGAACCCTAGCTCCTCCTGGGAGGGACCCGCTTATTCCAGAAAACTGTCACAAAACAGAGGGGTGGGGTAGAGATGGAGGGGGAAAGGGAGAGAGCCAAAGTAAGTCTCTCATGATGAATTTTACTTCTTAACCCAGAAATTTGGCTCACGGTTGTCACAGTGTCACAGAACAACTTACTGATATACCCTTATTAATTGATCAACAAACATTTATCAATCCTTACCACACACTGTACTAAGTGCTAGGGATACAAAGAAGAAGCAAAATCAGTCCATATTCTCAACGAACTTACATAGACACAGGTAACTGTGTATGTATGTGTATACATGCAATACATATATGCACGTGTGTATGTACACCTGTATGCATACATGCATAGATAGCTAGAAGGTAACTTTCTAGGGGAAGACTAGTAACTGGAGAGGTGATGAATAAGGGTCCTTTGGAGAAAGTGGCATCTGAATTGAATCTTGAAGGAAGGCAGAGTTTCTAAGAGGTAGAAGTTTATGAAGGGAGAGCGGGGGCAGCTAGGTAGCACAGTGGATAAAGCACCTGCCCTGGATTCAGGAGGACCTGAGTTCAAATCCAGCTCCAAACACTTACTAGCTGTGTGATCCTGGGCAAGTCACTTAACCCTCATTGCCCTGCCACCCTCCCCCAAAAAAGAAGGGAGAGCACTGGGCAATGCAAAAGCATGGAGTTGGAGATGGAGCATCATGTGTGAAGAATCCAGTCAGTGCAGCTGAATCCCAGGAACAAAAAAAGACTACAAAGATAGGAAGGAGCCAGATTATACATGACATGTCAAAGAGAGTATATTTGATCCAAGAGTTAACAGGAAGCCATTAGAGTTTATTGAGTGGAGAGAAGGAGGAATGGTTCAACTCAATTCCTGTTATATACACCCTGCATTATCTCACATCCTCAGAAGGATTGGACTTATCTTGTTAATTAGGGGCCACACCAAAGGTTATATAGGGAAAAGCAAGCCTCTGCCCCACATTTCAAGCTTTTATGAGCTGTGATCTTTTAGTTCTTTCTGCTGTCCTGATCCTAAAAGAGCACTGATCTTAGAAGAGGGAGGGAGAGACAGAATAAGCATTTCTCTAGTACCTCTTATGTGCACTTTGCTAAGCACCTTAACAAAATATATGATTTCAATTACTCCTCACAACAACTGTAAGTGGTAGGTACTATTATGACCCACATTTTATAGTTGAGGAAACTGAGGCAAACACATTAAGTGGCATGCCCAGGATCAATCACACAGCTAATAAGAACCTGAGGCTGCGTTTGAACTCAAGTCTTCCTAATTCCTGGAGAAGGAAATGGCAAACCACTCCAGGATCTTTGCTAAGAAAACCCCAAATGGGGGTCACAAAATGTCGGACACCCCACAGAGCCTGAAAAACAACTAAACTAAAACTTCCTGACTCCAGGCACAGAGCTCCATCCAGAAGGAAGGGGTAAGGAGAATTCAGGATGACAGATCAAAGGTAGAGAGGTTGAGAAGAATTTCTTGAAATATTATATCAAAGAGAATAGAGAGGGGCAGCTAGCTAGATGGCACAGTGGATAAAGCATTGGCCTTGGATTCAGGAGGACCTGAGTTCAAGTCCAGCCTCAGACACTTGACACTTACTAGCTGTGTGACTTTGGGCAAGTCACTTAACCCTAATTGCCCCGCCAAAAAAAAAAAGAGAATAGAGAATGAGTGGGTTACTGATCAATCAGTGCGAAGACCAGAGGTTGGATCCTGTTTCTGACTCTCATTAATTGTGTGATTATAAGCAGGTCATTTAACTTCTTTCCGTGTCTCAGAAATAGGAACAATAATTGCTGCATTACCTTCCTCACAGGGTGGTCGTGAGGACAGAGATTTGTGAATCTTAAAGTGCTACATGAAGGTGAATGTTATTATTTGGTATGGTTCTATTGGGTTTCATCCACTTAGCAGATGCTTTTTACCCACTCTAGCATGCATGGAGGATGGAGCACTAGACTTGGAATCAAGATTTGGGTTCGAATTATTATAATTTCTAACACTACCAGCTCTCCATCTAGGAGCTAGTCAGTTCATCTATAGGACTGAGTTTCCCAACCCTCCTTCTCCCTCCTACTGGAAAACAGGAGAATGTGTAGTCACCTACTTCACAGCACTGTAAGACTCCAATCAGTCAATGTATATAATGAGGTTTGTAAATTTGACAGTGTTATAGAACTGTCAGCAGGATTATTCTACCTCCTACAGCCTGCTTCCCAATTTCATGTTGCTGTTCATCCTTCGTTTCCAAGAGGGCCAATGACATCATGGGGCTATGTGTTGACCCTCCGGTGAATTGCATCACTTAAGTGAGGCAGAGTTGCACAAAGTCATCAACCTCACTCCCATGTCCTGAGTCATTGGAGTCCAGTGGCAAGATAAAAGTCAGTATGACCTGGGATGCAGCCGATGACCTTGGCATTTTTGATGTCGGACCAAATTCTAAGCACCCCACAGAGCCTGATTCAGCAACCTTCATGGCCATTAGAACACATTGTTCCATGTATATCAAAATTGTTTGCTTAAAAGGTGCCCCTTGGTCGTAGACTGCATTTTTTTTATTTTTTGGTTTTTATTTTTTAATTTTTTAATTTTTTTTAGTGAGGCAATTGGGGTTAAGTGACTTGCCCAGGGTCACACAGCTAGTAAGTGTTTAAGTGTCTGAGGCTGGATTTGAACTCAGGTACTCCTGACTCCAAAGCTGGTGCTCTATCCACTGCGCCACCTAGCTGCCCCCATAGACTGCATTTTAAAAGCATGGTGCCGAAACTCTACTTTAGCCACACTTTAAAAGGAAGACTGCCAAACTAGAGGACATTCAGAGAAAGGCAACCAGTTGAAGTAACTAGTGATATTTGATCTAGAGAAGAAAATATTTATTTAATAGTTGAATATTCAATATGTAAAAGTTACATAACAGGAAACAGAGAGGCAGCTCAGGATAGTAAAGTGTTAGAGTTAGACCTGGGTTCAAATGCTACTTCAGACACTTACGTGCTGTATGATCCTGGGCAAGACATTAAACTTCCCTGAAATTCAGTTTCCTTATCTGTGAAATGGGCATCCTTCATTTTTGAATGAGGTTGTTGTGGGCATCAAATGAGATAATGTATATAAAATGCTTTGTACTTGGGGAGGGGGGAGGGAAGGGAGGGTGGGAGAAAAATTTGGAACTAAAAATCCTATGAAAACAAATGTTGAAAACTATCTTTACATGTAGCTGGAAAATAATAAAATACTTTTATGATTAAAAAAATGCTTTGTAAACCTTAAAGTTCTGTATTTAGCACTATTATTATATAGAATGTTTTAAGACAGAATATAGAAGAGAAATACTTATTCCATAATATTTCATGGGGCAGATTTAAGATCAATGGATGCTGTTATTTTGTATACAGTACATTGCACTCTGCTTCAGTTCATGTAGGTCTTTCCAGGTTTTCCTGTTCATTATAACCTATAAAAGTACCGTAAGCTTGACAGAGAATTTTCTTCATAAAAGCCCAGCAAAGTAGGTACCATACGTTTTGCCATTATAATCAATCATCCTAACTATTTCCCTCCATCCCAATGCAAATATTAGGGAGCTAGATTTTGGTGTTATATCAGGAGGGAATTTCTAACAGAATGGAACAGTAATACAATGGACTTCTCTGCAAAATACTACTTCTACTACCTATGAAGTTTACAAAATGCTTTACATATATTATCTAATCAATAAATCAACCCTGTGAGGCGATATTATCCTTATGTTACAGATGAGGAAACTGATGCTTGAGAGAGATTAAATGACTTATCCAAAGAGTCATAGCCAGGAAGTGTCAGAGGCAGAATTTGGGCTGAGGTCTTCCTGATTCCAATTTCAGCTCTCTAACCACAACACCACTTAGCTGGCTCAAGCAACAAGCTCCCAGTCAGTAGAAGTGTTCAATTAAAAGTTGGAAATGCAGAGATGTGGTAAAAGGGAATCCTGGGTTAAAAGAGAGACTGGATCAGGTGGTTGATCTCTTACAATTCACAGATTCAAGTCAACTCAACAAGCATTTATTAAATGTTTGTTATGTAATTGGTACTGAACTAATGCTGGGGACACAGTCTCTACCCATATTCTAATAGGTAAAAACAACATGCAAACAAGTATATCCACAAAAAATCTACACTGGAAAACTGGAGGTGATCCCACAAGGTTTGCAGTGGGGAGGGGACAGAGAAAGTAAACGTGCAGACGATAGAATTTGAACTAAAATCTATGCCCTTGTTATATCATCAAATGGAATCAGCTCTTACTGAAATATGATAGATTTCCTCCTTGGGATTCATGGTATCTGGCTTCTTGGCATTTTTATTAAGGTTTTAAAACCCTCAAAAAGAACTTTGAAACCACATTTTCCCTTAGCACGTCCCCTTCAGCCTTCTCTGGCTCAGTTATCAGGATATTAAACAACACAGGTACACCCAAGCCTTTCAGCATCCAAAAGAACAGCCACCTCAAACAATTCTTTGTTTCCTATTGCTCAACCAGTTTTTAATCCACAAGCAGACTTTACCTCTTTGGTTAATCATTAAACCTAATACAATTGTAAGATCTGAGGCTTGTTTTGTTTTTTAAAGAGAAAAATGCCACTGGAGTGAAAAGAAGGAAGTTATGTATTTATGTCATCGTACCAAGGTTGGCAGAAGAGACATCATCAATGACCAAAAAAAGAAATGGACCAATCCCAAGCACTCATTTGATATCTACACAATATTGAAAATCAGAGCGGGGGCGGCTAGGTGGTGCAGTGGATAAAGCACCGGCCCTGGATTCAGGAGTACCTGAGTTCAAATCCAGCCTCAGACACTTGACACTTACTAGCTGTGTGACCCTGGGCAAGTCACTTAACCCCCATTGCTCCGCAAAAAAACAAAAAACAAAAAAACAACCCACCTCTGTTGGGGTAGCTAGGTGGCTCAGTGGATAAAGCACTGGCCCTGGATTCAGGAGGACCTGAGTTCAAATGTGACCTCAGACACTTAACACTTACTAGCTGTGTGGCCCTGGGCAAGTCACTTAACCCCAATTGCCCCACGCAAAAAAAAAAAAAAAAAAGAAAAAAGAAAATCAGAGCAAGGTCTCAAGTATGTTGGATAGATTCTTTGGGCCTTTTTTTTTTTTTTGGTGGGGGAGCAACATGTAATTACAGAGAGACATGGAATAGAATCTTGTTGGGAACTATATAGGGTTGTGGGCTCTCTAGAAGGGTTAACTTTGTGGAAGAAAGTCAGATGATAGTATATAGAAAATGTCTTCTCCCTTCTCCTCCATTAAAAAAAAGAAATTGATTCTCCCAATCCTAACTTAAAGAATAAGATCCAAAGATAAGGTCATTATTTTGGATATTAAGGTGAATCTAGCTAAAATGTTTAAACACAAATTTCCTGATATAACTTAATAAAATGAGATGACATGGTAGCATCGTTGTTTTGTTGTTGAGTCGTTTTCAGTCAAGGATGACTCATTGTGACTTTATTCGGGGTTTTCTTGGCAGAGATACTAAAGTGGTTCGCGATTTTCTTCTCCAGCTCATTTTACAGATAAGGAAGCTGAGGGAAACAGTGAGTTGCCCAAGGTTACACAGCTAGTATCCGAGGCTGGATTTGAACTCAGGAAGATGAACCTTCTTGACTCTAAGCCCTGTACTCTATCCATTATGGTTCCATCTAGCTGCCCCTAGTAGTATCAGAACAGCTCTTAAATACACATAATCAGGGAATGAAGCTTCTGTATCTTTATGACTCTTGTTTGGCCTGACATCCAAAATGACTAATATGAAATAAGACAAAACTATATTTCTAAACATATTCTATTTGCAAGTAATATGTAATATTCAAAGAGACAGCAAAAGGTAGTAGATAGACAGTGGACTTGGAGTCAGATAGCCGGGGTTCAAATCCTGTCTCTGACACTTGCTAGCTTTGTGACTCCTTAATTTTTTTTAGTGACCAAGGCAGTTCCCTAGAACTTATCTGTTAAAGTGGAGACGGGCTCTGCTTTTCTATGAGCGAGTCTGCTAGCTTTACATCCCAACTTGCCTTATGCTCCAATGCTACCCCTGCTTCTTCCCACCAGGAACAGCCTCTCTAGACCACAGCATCCCCCCCCCACACACACAAATGCCCCTTGTTCCTAAGAGAATTCATCGACTCAGCTTTGGAACGACCACTGTGAAAATGGCTGTTTGGATCAGTGAATGATGAAGCACAAACTCAACTGGTTCATTAAATGTAGGTGGCCTCAGACTATTGGACCTGACCATGTCTCACATCCCATCCAGCCTTATTCTCCAGCTAATCTGACATCCACCCTGATTCTGAAGGGGTTGGTACTCAAATCAATGCAAACATACGACCACTGTTCATGGAGAGAGTGTGTTCATTGACTATTCTATGATTCAACAATAACATCCCTGGCATTCTTTAGCTACTCCCTTCCTTGGCTACCACTTCCATATATTTTTTGCCCCCCCCCCCACATTAAAATATAAACTTGAGGGCAGAGACAGTATTCTGCTTCTGTACAGATAGCACAGAGCCTGGTACATAGTAAATGCTTAATAAATGTGTGTTTTTTAAAAAATAAACTCATTCATTCAGGTGGGGCCATGGCTATGCTGATAAAATCAGATCCTTCATAAAGTCTCATATATCACACTTATCCTTAACTATAAGCTAGCCAGAATTTTTTTAAAAAAAAGAAAAGGTACTGTGACACTTTGGTTCAGTGCTGCCCTCCTTATCTGTATAGGGAGTCAGCAGTCTCTGACTTAATTATCCAGTCAAGGGAGTTTAAATTAGTTTAGAGTGCAATATCTAATTTAACCACCAGGTGAGAGTCTATGTCAACTGATCCTCTTAGTCACTTTTCAGAAGGACAGGGAGCCTTAAAAATCATGGACAGCTGTCTCAGCCCCCAAAATGATAAAGTCAACTTCAAGGCTTGGAAGAAAATACCATTAAAAAAAAACCTCAAAACACACACACACACACACACACACACACACCTCAACAAACAAAAACACTTGCTGACTGATTTCTGATGTAGTCTAGCCGGCAAAAGGACATGCTGATCAAACATTAAAACATGAAATCTACTATTTATAGCTGACTCAGAGGCCCCACCCCTTGGGGGTACTCCATTCTCTCAGGTCCAGGGCACTCATAGGTTTAGACACTTAGTATGTGGTAAGCATATAGTTCATTACATGTAGAGCAAAGTGAAAAGGAAAATTGATCAAACACTCCTGTACTAAGATAGTCATCACTGCCTTCTTCCAGTTCTTTTTCTCCTAGATCCCAAGGCTTGTGAAAAGGAAGGGGGAGGGGGCTCCTTCTCTCCCTTTGCTCCTCATCTCACACTCATGGATTAACTGGAAAGCAGGGACTCCAAGAGTATCATCACAGCTGCATTGGTCACAACTCTGGATGCTTGTGTCTGGGTCAGTCTTGACTTCCCCCATCATGCCACCTTGTGATTATTACTCATGATGACGTTGTCATTCCAGAGGAAGAGGGGAAAGGGGAAGAGGAGAAAGAGAGAGAGAGCACAGACTGGCTGTATCATCCTTTTCCATCCTATTGTGTTGGCTCCTGGTATCATGATTCCAGATGGGGGAGGGGAGCAGGGATCCTTTTCCTGTACCAGGAACTCAGAAATTGTTCTACCAACTTCTCTCTCTCTCTCTCTCTCTCTCTCTCTCTCTCTCTCTCTCTCTCTCTCTCTCTCTCTCTCTCTCTCTCTCTCTGAATTATTCCCTTGGGCCCAGAGAAAAATAAGGATTCAAAGAGATAAGTTCCTTTCTACTGAAAAGAACTGAGCAAGCAAATGAAGAGAAAATCTGATGATTTCAGAAGAACTTGCAAGGCATCATCTAAATTCTAAAATGTATATCAAATACGAGAAAAGAGGAGAATCTCTTCCCTTGAGAGGCATATTTCCTAATAGGGGAAGACCATGAAGAAAGCTAAAAAGAGGGAGGGGGAACTATGGACACTGGAAGAGTCCAGGAAGGAAAATGGAGGCCTGGTACCAGGAAACGTAAGGGGAAAAGTCACTTCTCAGGGTCCGAGGTGGTCCCAGGGTCAGAGTCCAAGGTTCTAGGGGGAGGGGATGAGACAATAGATACAATATAGGCTGAATGGTGTGGAAACATCCAGGGAAACATGGACAAGGATCACATAGGCAGAGAATTTGGAGGAGAGCAACTGGGAAAGGGAGGAAATGTATAGTTCTATACCTGTGTGTACATTTGTATACATATACAAAAAGACGAATATATTACCAATCACATAAAGGATACGACCTGCTTTTTTTCTCCTGTAAAACCACTGGTCTCTAAGCAGTAACCAAGCATCTATTAAGATTCTGAAGTCGTATCCTCATTAGTATGGTGATCAATATCCCCGCCTGTCACTTGGGAGGCTGGGTTTAGATTCCCCGACAGGGAGTTGTGTGTATTTACATTTCTGTGCACCTAGGTGGCGCAGTGAATAAAAGCACCGGCCCTGGATTCAGGAGGAGTGAGTTCAAATCCAACCTGAGACACTTGACACTTACTAGCTGTGTGACCCTGGGCAAGTCACTTAACCCTGATTGCCCCACCAAAAAAAAAAGAAGATACCTTTTGGGGTAGCTAGGTGGTACAGTGGATAAAGCACTGGCCCTGGATTCAAGAGGACCTGAATTCAAATCTGGCCTCAGACACTTGACACTTACTAGCTGTGTGACCTTGGGCAAGTCACTTAACCCTCACTGCCCCATGCAAAAAAAAAAAAAAAGGATCCGATAAAAGTCCATCCTCCTGAGTCCAAAGCAGACAGGCACAATCATCATGGAGATAGCCCCACTCAAAGATGCTGCCTGGATCCTTTAAGCAGTGGGTATGCTCCTCCATAAGGAGATGTCTCCAAATGCCTCATAGACCCTAGGAACTGTTATTTGACCTACCGATGTAACCTAAGGGTCCCTCGACCTCATTGTCTGCCCCACCAATGCACATCAACTTTGCAGCTGAACTTTCTTTTCTTTTTGGTGGTGGTGGTGGGGGGGGCAATGAGGGTTAAGTGACTTGCCCAAGGTCACACAGCTAGTAAGTGTCAAGTGTCTGAGGCTGGATTTGAACTCAGGTTCTCCTGAATCCAGGGTCGGTGCTTTATCCACTGCGCCACCTAGCTGACCCCTGAACTTTCTTTTATGTATTGTTCCCCCAGTTGAGTTCCTTGAGAAGCAGAAACTATCATGCTTTTTCTATTTTTATCATCAACACTGAGCACAGTGTTTGACACATAGTAAGCACTTAAAATGCTTACTTGTTTGTTCATTCATTTATTCATTCAAAAAGTAATGTCCTGTAATCTCATCAGATTGATTGCTGAATTCCCCTCATCAATCCCCCTTACATATATAAAGCACTTTGTAAACTTTAAAGTCCTATATAAACATGAGTTATTATTGTATAGGGGCCAGCTGATGAAAGAGGTTGAAACTGTAGCTTGGATTTACTGATTCAAAATGTTTCCCATTGAAAGCTACTCGGAAAATCGGAATTTTTAATGGCACATAGAAAAGTTCAGTGCTTGAGCGCCATCTGGTGGCTGTGCTGTAGCAAATATACTATACCAGGAGAAGGAATTTAAAAAACCCAAACCCCAAATATAAAGAATGTGGGATTTAGGCATGCCTTTAAAAATAGGTCTCAGGGACAGCTAGGTGGCTCAGTGGATAAAGCACCGACCCTGGATTCAGGAGGACCTGAGTTCAAATCCAGCCTCAGACACTTGACACTAGCTATGTGGGCAAGTCACTTAATCCCAATCGCCTCACCAAAAAAAAAAAAAAAAAAAAAAGGTCTCAGCTACTTTGAACTGATGAAGAGGGGAGTAAGCAGAACCAGGAAAACAAAATATGTGATAATAATAACGTAAAGGAAAACAATAATGAAAGTCTTTAGAACTCTGATCAATATAGTGACCAGTTGTGACCTATTGGTGTGGAATGTGGCATATATTATTGTTAGATATGACTGATGCTTGGTTTGTTTTTGCTTAACTGTGCTTCTTTCTTATAAGGAAGGGTTCTATTGGTGTGTGTGTGTGTGTGTGTGTGTGTGTGTGTTTGCATGTGTACAAGCACGTGCTAAAGTGTGAAAGACAGGGAAAGAAGGAGATAAAAACAAATAAGAGAAAGGAGAGGGAGAGCCATTGGGACCTCTGCTTAAGATGTTAAAAGAGCCCAGTTCTTCCACATATTTGCTAGCATTGATCTAAAAAGGAAACCACATCAAATAATGATCCAAAAAGCTAAAGGGAAAGAACAGTAAGCCCTTGCATCCCGTTCAGAACTTTACAAAGAGATAGCGAGAAGCCTGTGGACATTGGGAGGAGAGTCCCACCAGGGGACAGAGTTTGAGCTCAGTTAAAGAGGACAGAAGCCAGCCAATGTTCTGATTAATCCATTCCGATTTGGCTGGAAGCCTGTAGCACTCTGACTAGAGATGCTACAAGGAAGCAGGAGTATGCAATACTCTAAGTATGAGGATGTTTGAGGATGCTCCAGGGACACAGAAGCCCATAACACTATGACAGAGGAAAGTCTGAAGAACACAATGTGCTGGATTCAGACAAAACAGGGTGACCTTAAATGTAGGCATGCTCTGAGTGAAGATACATAAGGAGAGGTAGAAGCTGACAGCAAAAGCCCAGGAATTTGGCCACTTCATCCAAGAATACAGGAGTGGGTAGAGCCTGATCCTGACACAAAGTCCCAAGCCAGGAACTAAGATTGGAGATATGAGTATACAGAAGAAGATATTGAACATGATGAAGAAATACTTCAGGCCAAGGGATAAATATAGAATAAGAGAGTAGGGGCAGCTAGGTGGCGCAGTGGATAAAGCACCAGCCTTGGATTCAGGAGGACCTGAGTTCAAATCCGGATTCAGACACTTGACACTTATTAGCTGTGTGACCCTGGGCAAGTCACTTAACCCTCATTGCCCCACAAAAAAGAAAGAAAGAAAGAATAAGAGAGTAACTCCATAATAACTACAGTTATGGTCACAGGGGGCAAAAATGGCTTGGCTACATGGAGTCCAGGAGTAGTAAGAAGAAATAAAATAAGGTAGGTATCTTTTATCATTACCATCAACCATTCTTAACTGGATTTGGCCTGCAGGCTATATTTTGCCAGCCTCTGTAGTAAGAGATAAAAAATGAAATTAGCTGTTTAATACAAACTCTGAATGAAATTGGAGCGAGAGACTTAAAAGAAAAGGTGGAAAACCTTATTCAAGTAGCAAATTCCATGAAAACTACAATGTAGTCAACAGAATTCAATGGTACCATAAAAAAGTTATATTAGAACAAAGTAAAAAGACAATAATAAAAATATAGTGTCTATTATCAAAAACAACTGATGCACAGAGGATAGGTAATTTAGGAATCATCAAACTCCCTGAAAACCAAGAACAAACAAAAAACATAGATGCCAAATTCCAAGAAACCATTAGAAAAATATCCTACCCAGATAAATTGGAACTAACCTACTGAAATGTTAAATGTTAAATGCCCTCCTTGAGGGCAGGGACTGGTTCCCCCGCCCCTTTTCTTTGTATACCTAGAGCCGGAGATGTAGTAAGTACTTAAATACTTGCTGGCTGACTTTCTAGAAGAAACCCCAAATTGAAAGCATCCAGGAATATCATAGTCAACATCAAGCTTCTAGATCCAAGAAAATACAGTAAAGAGTCAGAAAGGCTATTCATGAAGAGGCATTTCATGAAACTCACTCATCTGAGCTAGACAAAGGAGGGTTCACACACATACACACACACACACACACACACACACACACAAAGTTGGGTGTAGAAGTACATTGAGTTGGGGTGGCTAGGTGGCGCAGTGGATAAGCACCGGCCCTGGATTCAGGAGTACCTGAGTTCAAATCCAGCCTCAGACACTTGACACTTACTAGCTGTGTGACCCTGGGCAAGTCACTTAACCCCCATTGCCCTGCAAAAAAAAAAAGAAATACATTGAATTCACAAGTTAAGCAAGGTGAGACAGAAAGAAGAAAGTTTAAGAGGTAGAGTCAAAGAGAATAGTCATTGTAGAAACAAACTTCAACTTGAGAGGATGGATCATGAATGGGAATAAAAGTTTAAGAACAAGGAATTGTGGTCTAGGCTAGGTGAAAAGAAAAGGGGTAGTGAAGTGGAAACAGACAACTTCAATTCAAGATTATTCATGTTAATCTTACTCTATTTCAGCACCTTTTCCTTTTCTTATAAAGAGAGAGGTTGGGGCTGAGATGAGGAAGAAAAGAGATAAGAGGATATGCCAGAAAGAATACATATTTAAGAATCATATCCATAAATCTAAATAGGACAAATTTAGTTATAAGAAGGATGAGAGCATAGAACAAATTAAGGCATCTAAGTAGCACAGTGGATAAAGCACTAGCTCTGGAGTCAGGAACACTCAACTTCCTTACTTCAAATCTGGTCCTCAGATACTTATTAGTTGTGACCCTGGGCAAGTCACTTAACTCAGTTTCCACATCTGTAAAATGAGTTGGAGAAAGAAATAGCAAACCTTTCTAGTTATCTTTACCAAGAAAATCCTAATTGGGGTCATGAAGAGTCAGACACAACTGAAAAATGACTAAACACAACAAATTAGAAAGCAGAATCCAACAATTTGTTATTTATAAGAAATATACTTGAAACTAAAGATTCATACAGAGCTAAAATAAAGGGCTGAAATTGGATTCATTATGCCTCTGGAAAATTAATAATGATTTCATATAAGGCAACCATAAAACTAGAAATAATTAAAAGAGAAAAGCAAGATAATTAAATAATATCACTATTTAATATATGCCCATAATGCAAGGTATCTAAGAACTTTAAGAAAAAGTCATTCAAATTACAGGAAGAAATATACAACAAAATTATAATAATTGTGGCCCACAATGTGCCCTTTTCAGATCTAAATAAATCTAACAAAAAGAAAAACAAAAAAAGAAGTTAAGGATCTGAATGGAAGTTCAGAAAAGTTAGATCTAATAGATCTGTGGCAATTACTGAATGAAACTAGAAAAGAATACATACATACATAAATATATGTGTGTATGATTTACATTCTCTATACGCCTATATATTTCTCAACTCTGAATAGCATCTTTACAGAATTTGATAACATGATAAAGAATAAAACCTCACAAATATAGAAAAGTTGTAATAATGAATTTGTACTGATCATAATGCAATATAAGTTATAATCAATACAGGGCCTTTGAAGAAAGGACTCAAAATTAAATGGAGATTAAATAGTTTAATCCTAAAGAATTGGTAGGTCAAAGAAAACAAAATCATAGAAACAATAGGTTATTTCATTAAATAGAATGACAACATTGAGACAGCAAACCAGAATTTTGGGGATGCATCCAAAGTAGTCCTTAAGGAAAAATGTATACATCTAAGTGCTTTCATTAACAAAAGAAAGAAAGTACAGATCAATGAATTTGGCATGTTAACTAAAGCAACTTTTTTTTTTTTTTAATCCTGTTTCCTTGCCCCTGGCTTTTGGTTAGTGATTCGGTTGTCCTAACTTCCAATCAGGTCCCCTGTAAGGATCCAGATGTGCTGCTTGCCCTGAGGACCCCATTTTGGATGCAGGAACCAAGCCTCTTGTCTGACCCACCCCCACCTTATGTGGACCTGCAGTTCTGGGGCCGTTTCCCTATTAGATCTCAGGCACTGACTCCCGATGTCCAGTCTCCTTTTAGCAATTCCAAGCCCAAACTCTACAACATATTAAAAATATTATATGTTATGACAAATTGGGATCTCTATAAGAAATTCAGAGTTGGTTCAGGATAAGGAACACTATAAACATAGTAGACCATATTAATAATAAAATAATTAAAGCCACATGGTTACATCGATAGATGCTGAAAAATCAAATCGACACTCGTTTTTGCTAAAAAAAAAATGGACCTGTCCTTACTATTGTAAGTGGAGCCAAACCTTCCTTTGACCATATGCCTGCTGTTTCCTGCCTCATGTGTCCCCTGAAGGAAGGAATCAAGGGACCAGGGTGACTTCTATCTGTGCCAACTTGACTTCCCCCTGCATGGGCACTTCTGCTTCTTAATAGGCCCACCTGGAGATTATCTAGCCTCAGGTGAGAAGGGAAGCCAGACCTTCCTCTGACTGTATGGGATTTTTTTTTTTTTTTGCAGGGCAATGGGGGTTAAGCGACTTGCCCAGGGTCACACAGCTAGTAAGTGTCAAGTATCTGAGGCTGGATTTGAAGTCAGGTCCTCCTGAATCCAGGGCTAGTGCTTTATCCACTGCGCCACCTAGCTGCCCCAACTGTATGGGATTTTGTTTTGGTCTTGTGGTTTTGGGTTTTTTGGTGGGGCAATGAGGGTTAAGTGGCTTGCCCAGGGTGACACAGCTAGTAAAGTGTCAAGTGTTGAAGGCCGGACTTGAACTCAGGTCCTCCTGAATCCAGGGCTGGTGCTTTATCCACTGCGCCACCTAGCTGCCCCAACTGTATGGGATTTTGTTTTGGTCTTGTGGTTTTGGGTTTTTTGGTGGGGCAATGAGGGTTAAGTGGCTTGCCCAGGGTGACACAGCTAGTAAAGTGTCAAGTGTTGAAGGCCGGACTTGAACTCAGGTCCTCCTGAATCCAGGGCTGGTGCTTTATCCGCTGTGCCTCCTAGCTCACCCCCTTTCATCATTTCTAATGGGACACAAGTGTTCTGTTATCTTCCTACACCATAATTTGTTCAGCTATTCCCCAGTTGATGGACACTCCCTTAATTTCCAGTTCTTTGAATCATAAATCTTTCTCACCATTGGCAGAACTTCACTCTCACTACTTGAACAATCCACCTCTTTCTCCAATCATACATGTCCTTTATGATATATTTTCCACCACTTCTCATAAATGCTTCGTCCTTGGTAATATGTTCCATCTGTTCTTTGGGGCCATTAAAATTTTCACCAAAATTCTACTGCAGTTGTAGCATGGAAATGACCTTCTGCTTTCTCCAAGGCTATGCCAATGAAATAAAAACGTTGAGTGGGGCAGCTAGGTGGTACAGTGGATAGAGTACTGGCCCTGGATTCAGGAGGACCTGAGTTCAAATCCAGCCTCAGACACTTGACACTTACTAGCTGTGTGACCCTGGGCAACTCACTTAATCCCCATTGCTCTGCAAAAAACAAAACAAACAAACAAAAAAACATTGATAGATTCTACCTGCCAAGCTAGATAAGCTTTGTGTTATGAGACTAGCTACAAACTATGGTTGTTGTGCCAGGGCTAGACCTGCTAAGTATAAAGAGTATCATCAATAGAAGGCTGACCAGTGGACAGTGAATTTTATGTCAGTGCTGACCCATAGACTTCATTTATCTCAAGGAGCTGAATAGCATTTAGAATCTATAAAATACTTTATATATATTATCTAATTTATCCTAACAGAACTGAAAGGTAAATAATATTAGTTTCTTTTTACAAATGAGGCAACTGGGGCTTGGATGGGTTGAGCAATTTACCTAAAGTTAGTAAAGTTACATAGTTACCTCATATTCACAGGGCGTCTGTCTTTAAAACCCAATGTTCTTTCCTTTATGGAATTCTCACATTAATTTAAATTTAATTTAAAATGAACCCATGTCCTTTAGCCCTTTAAGGAGAGGAGAAATGGGTCTGTGTCAAGTCAGCTAAATTTAACATTTTTAAAAGGCTGGGTACCATTGGCCTATATAAGGTGGGCTGAAGGATTTTTATAAGTCACCAAAAATATAAACTCAAACTGGTAACATAGGATTGGGTACATTATTTTTTTGTTTGTTTGTTTTTTTGGTTTTTTTAGTGAGGCAATTGGGGTTAAGTGATTTGCCCAGTGTCACACAGCTAGTAAGTGTTAAGTGTCTGAGGCTGGATTTGAACTCAGGTACTCCTGACTCCAAGGCTGGTGGTCTATCCACTGTGCCACCTAGCTGCCCCAGGTACATTGTTTTAAACCGTTTCTTTTAGGGTTTATTCCATCACAGGGATTCTTTTAGTGATTCATTTCCAATACATAGCCTCTTCAAATGGATAAAACCCATTGTTAAGTCTATACTTAGCAGACTCTTAGCAAAGCCTTGATAACGGGCCCAAAAAATCACCAATTTCTAAGTCACATACATTCATTAATAACAATTTTGGAAAACTGAAAAATGCATCATATTACAGAAATTTTCCAGATTTCTATATTCACTTAAGAACAATTCGGCTATTTTTCTAGCCATTTTTTTTTTAAAGAAAAAAATGGGATAAATTAACCAAGAGATGGTAACTGAGGTCTCTTCAAGGTAAACTCTTGTTCACTAAAAAAGTTGAATCATCACCAAGTTTACCAAGCTGCAGAAAGTATCTATTTGGTCTCTGAAGAGCTGCTCACAATGATTCTATTATCCTTTCTGCTCTCTCCAAAATCACCCCAGTAAATTACAATAAGCATCTTTAATCCAAGCTTTTCTTTCTGGGAGAAGGGACTTTTTCAGAAGTCAGTTTTAGATCTCCTGACTCCACAATAACTTCAATCAGCTCCAGCCTTAAAATCCATTCCAGGCCCTCCCTCACCACAATGAAACCATCAGCCTGCCAGAAAGGGTATTATTCATTCTGTTTACAAATTTTGTATTCCCTTCCTATGCCCTTGCCAAGAATAATTGAGTTCAATAGAAATTTAACAGATGTAAACCACACACAAACCAGACAAGATCAGGGGTACAGTAAGACAAATGCAAGATATGGGGTTGCAGAACTTGGGGTCATATCCTGTCTCTGTCACTATCTTTGTGGTCTTTGCAAATCACTGAACCCTTCAAAGCCTCTTTTCCTCAGTAAAAGTGAAGTTCAATCTGGTGGCAGCTCTAAATCTAAGAGCCATTCTTCACCTACCTGCAAAAAAAATTGCAGTTGTTGTAACTGCAATAATTGCACACAAAAAAGTTTAAAAGTTAGTGGGGGGGCCAGCTAGGTGGCACAGTGGATAGAGCACCGGCCCTGGAGTCAGGAGTACCTGAGTTCAGATCCAGCCTCAGACACTTAACACTTACTAGCTGTGTGACCCTAGGCAAGTCACTCAACCCCAATTGCCTCACCAAAAAAAAAAAAAAAAACCCACCAAAAGTTAGTGGGGCTGGGGGACGGAAATGGAAAAAACAATAATTTTTTTCTGAACTTATTTCACCCAACAAAGAAAAAGAAGATTTTTCTTTCTTCTTCATATAAATAATTTTTCTAATATTTCATTTTTTCCAATTGCATGTAAAAACAATTTTTAATGTTTGTTTTTAAGAATTTTTAGATCAGGGGCAGCTAGATGGTGCAGTGGATAAAGCACCGGCCCTGGATTCAGGAGGACCTGAGTTCAAATCTGGCCTCAGACACTTGACACTTACTAGCTGTGTGACCCTGGGCAAGTCACTTAACCCCCACTGTCTTACAAAAAAAAAAAATTAAAAAAAAAAATTTTTAGATTCAAATTCTTTCCTTCCCTCCTTCTCTTTCCCCCTCCCTGAGATGGTAAGCAATTTGATATAGATTATACAATAATGTGCAATCATGCAAAATATATTTCCATATAATCAAAGCGATGGCCATTAATTGGGGAATGACTAAACAAGCTGTGGTACATGATTGTGATGAAATACTATTGTGCTATGAGAAATGACAAGCAGGATGTTTTCAGAAAGGTCTGGAAAGACTGATATGAACTAACATATAGTGAAGTGAGTAGAACCAGGAGAATGTTGGGCACAGTGACAGCAATATTGTTTCATGAAGAATTGTGAATGACTTAATTATTCTCAGCAATACAATGATCCAAGACAATCCCAAAGGACTGATAATGAAGCATACTATCCATCTCCAAAGAAAGAACTGATCTTGATTGAACACAAACTGAAGCATGCTATTTTTCATTTTCTTTCAATTTTTAAATTTGTTTTCTTACATAAAATGACCAATATGGTAATGTTTTACATAATTGTACATGTATCTTATTGCTTACCACCTCAGGGAGAGGGAAGGAAGGATAGAATTTGGAACTCAAAACTATAAATAGAAATGTTTATTTAAAATAAATATATATATTTCCATATAAATCAACATAAACAATTTTTTTAAAACCATATAGACCCTTGTCTGTTGAAGTGAAATTATTATACTTGTAGTGGCTAACTCTTAGGGTTGTTGCAAGGCTTGAATGAGATAATGTATAGAGATAGCTAAAGCATTTATCACGTTCTTACTATTTGCTAAGCCTTGTTCTAAATTAAGGAGCTATAAATATAAGCAAGACACTCCCTGCCCTCAAGAAGCTTACAGTCTACTTCAAGGGGTTCCAGAAATCAGAGTTTGGGAATAGGAAACAGGGTGCTAAGGATGATGTCATGGTGAAAAGATGGTGGGGAAGGGGCTTGAAGACCTGAGTCCCCACAAGATAAGAACACTTGCTTATCAGAGCTGGGGGAGTCCGAAATCCAGGTGGAAAGGAGATCAAATGTTGGTTTGGTGAAACAGCTAGGAAGTGGTGCGGAGGTGTGGGCACCACCGATTACCTCTTAGAAGCAGGGAACAAATGCAGGGGCAGAGCCCAAGTTCTGATGGGTAAGAGAGTAGGCTTCTGGCGTGGTGAGGAACGTTTGTGATTGGAATGCAGCCTTGGGAGCATGCCCAGGTCACCCAAGATGGAGGTACTCTTGGTTCCTGACTATTTGGGTGGGGGTATTAAACTCCTTTGATTGGCTGACTAATTAGAACAAGGTGCCTTTAAAGCTGAGGGGACAGAGGCACTCCCCTTGGGCCGGTCTTTCTGGCTCCTCTGATACCTGTGTCCTGCTCAGGTCTTCCTGTGTCCAGAGGGTGATAATGATAGCTGGCCCACAGGGCAGGTGCCATGGACTGACTTAGCAAGAGGAGAAGGACGGCTTCCCCTGGCCTGCCCTCTTCTTTAGCTCCAACACCAAACTTGCTTCTGGGTGTTTGTTTCTGTCCTGTGTTTTTTGTCCCTTTCAGTTGCAAGTGCCAGAGATGATGCCCACAGATGCAGGAGCTGGCACCACAATGACCCTGAAGCCAGGATTGCAGGTGGGATGGTGCTCACCTGGAGAAGTCAGGGAGTCTGGGGCTCGAGTCTGGTGAGGGTTTGGACTTGGAACTGGGGCTGTGTGCATTATAGGAATTAAGCTTAGCTATGAGCCTAATAAACCCCTCCTCCTCAGAGACTGAGGGGAACGGGGAGATGGGAGGGCTTTATGCTTCCTTGTGCTAGAGGAGTAAGTTTATATATTTGTGATGATACCCTTTGAAGTTAATACTTCTTTGTAATGCCTACTTTGGGGGTAGTTAGGTGGTGCAGTGGATAGAACACTGGGACTGGAGTCAGGAAGACTTGAGTTCAAATCCGACCTCAGCTTGATGTAGGAGGCAAAAAGGGGGTTAACAGAAAAACCTAAGACCCAAGCTCTAATTTAGATCTGAGCTCTAAGAGGAATTCAGACCCCAGTTAATGGATAACTCAAGACTTGAGTCTTCATTAATACAAGTCAGGCCCTAGGTTCTCTTTACCCATATTAATCAGCACCCATAACAAGAACATAAAGAGGCAGGTCATAGAGACCTTAATTATAACAATGCTACACTGAGAGGGCATAGAAATTCTTTTTTTTTTTTTTTTTTGCAGGGCAATGAGGGTTAAGTGACTTGCCCAGGTCACACAGCTAGTGATTGTTAAGTGTCTGAGGCCAGATTTGAACTCAGGTCCTCCTGAATCCAGGGCTGGTGCTCTATCCACTGCACCACCTAGCTGCCCCTGCCATCAAGGCCTTACTTTTTATTTTTTTTAGGGCAGAAATTCTAACTGATAAATGAAAATATTTTCAAACTAGGCATGGGAATCAAAAGGTGACATGCACAGAAAAGTCCAAATCTGTCCCCACATTCACTTTATGTTGTGTAAACCCCCAAAACACATCTCCACAGAGAAAGGTACCAGCCTTGGGGATTGTCTTAGAATCCCAGGAACTCCAAATTAGGATAGGCCCTCCCTTGTACCTCCCCAAGGAGGAGATTATTATAATGAGACTGATAATCAATTTATCCATACTATAAATATAACTGTCTTTTCTTTCCCTATTCGAGAGATACCTTTCCACTTTTCTGGTTCTCTCCCTGTATTCACTCACAGTATCGCAATAAAACTTGGTAAACTGAGTCACTGAGTCTTGTAATTCTTTTGGGAAGACTCACAATCAATTTGACCCTAAATTCCATCCCACAGCACTAGCTGTGTGACCCTGGGCAAGTCACTTAACCCTCATTGCCCTGCAAAAAAAAAAGAAAAGAAAAAAAAAGAAGTATTGATGAATTTAATTTCCTTGCTATCCAAGGGACTCTCAAAAGTCTTCTCCAGCATCATGATTCAAAAGCAAAGGAAACCATTTATGTTGAAATAGTCATCAAAATATATATTTTTTTAATTTACAGATGCCAGGTTAAGAATCGCTTGCTTTAAAGCAAAGGCACTAGAGTTATCCTTTGAGAAGCAAGTCCCATGGCATTTCCCCTTGGCATTGGTTAAACCAGAAACCCTGAAAATTCCTTTGGATATATTTGAATACTGCTATGGGGCCGGTCACTCAACCTTTCTGGGGCTCAATTTCCTCATATGGAAAATGAAATGGGTGGCCAAGATCATCTTTTCCAACTCTAGAGCTATGATTACATGATCCCTTTCCCTAGGTAAAAAATAACAAAAACATTCAGTCTTCATGTCCTATTAATGTTCATCTCAGTATAAATATACTTTCTCATTAAGAGTCCATTCTAGAGGGGCACCTAGGTGGCGCAGTAGATAAAGCACTAGCCCTGGATTCAAGAGGACCTGAGTTCAAATCCGGCCTCAGACATTTGACAAGTGTCAAACTAGCTGTGTGACCCTGGGCAAGTCACTTAACCCTCATTGCCCTGCAAAAAAAGAAAAAAAAAAAGTCCACTTTGGAAAAAAAAATGTATATACCAGAGCTGAAACTTTGAATCTTAACTCAGTTTCATTATCTTAACTATGGATTTACTGGATGAAACTAATGATACAGTCTAAAAACTATGTGTATAAAATCATATCTCAAATCTAAAGCATTCCACAGAGGAGTCTGATGAAAAGAATAATGATAAAAAGATGCCATGAGATAAATCATATTTGTATGAAAGCAATTATAAGGAGGGAAATATTCATTCCACTGGGTGGGGGAATTATGGAATTGCCTGAAAACCAGGAAGTCACAAGTATAAAATATTTCCTACCTGACTGTTCTTTTTACTTGAATTTGTCACTTCCCAAGTAGGAATACATTCTAGTAATTTCTCATTTTGTGAATAATCCAGATGCACCAGGTCTTGACAGTGAGGATGACACATGTATTTGCCCTCTGAAAGAGAAGGCAGATAGTAATTTGCTTTTTAAAAAATAGTATTTTATTTTTTTCCAATTATGTGTAAAGACAATTTTTAACATTCATTTAAAATAAAAGTTTGAGTTCCAAATTTTCTTTCTCTCTTTCCTTTTCCCCCCTCCCTAAGACAGTAAGCCAGTTGATATAGGTTATATATATGCAATCATGTAAAGACTATTTCCATATTAATCATCTTGTGAAAGAAGAAATAGTTTGCAAAACAATTACAGTGTGCAAAAGAGAAAAACTACCCAAAAAAGTGAAAATACTATGCTTCAATCTGCATTCAGACTCTATCAGTTATTTCTCTGGATGCGTATAGCATTTTCCATCATGGTTTTTTTGGAATTGTCTTGGAAGTCAATCATAGTTGATCATTGCACAATATTGCTGTTACTATGTACAAGGTTCTCCTGGTTCTGTTCATTTTACTTTGAATCAGTTCATATAAGTCTTTCCAGGAATAGTTCACTGTTAAATGATTATTTAGTTGGGCAGCTAGGTGGTGCAGTGGTTAGAGCACTGGCCCTGGATTCAGGAGGACCTGAGTTCAAATCTGACCTCAGACACTTAACACTTACTAGCTGTGTGACCCTGGGCAAGTCACTTAACCCCAATTGCCTCACACACACAAAAAAGATTATTTAGTGCCTGCCCACTTGGCAGGTGAGGGAGTTAATTGTAGGAAGAATACAGAAGCTAAAGTAGAACCTAAATCATCTTCATCATCACCAAAAAGCATCTCTGTAACATCTCTATGCATATCGCTATATGGACCCAGTATCACCAGATGGTCCCCACCTTCTAGGATATCCCAGTAGAATACCACTGTTATTCTAAGCTTAAACAAATGGAAGTCTCCTCAGTTAAGAAGGGCTTTCTTTCCTTTCCTCTCCTCTCTTTTCTTTCTTTTTTTTTTTAAACATAGCTCCTATGGGAAATTGTTTTGCATGACTATACATGTTTGTAATGAGGTGTGTGTGTGTGTGTGTGTGTTGTTTTTGTTTCTGTTTTGTGGGGGAGTAAGGGTTAAGTGACTTGCCCAAGGTCACACAGCTAGTAATTGTTAAGTGTCTGAGGCCAGATTTGAACTCAGGTCCTCCTGAATCCAGGGCTGGTGCTCTATCCACTGCACCACCTAGCTGCCCCCTCTTCTTTTCTTTTCTTTTCTTTTCTTTTCTTTTCTTTTTGTTTAGTGAACTATCTCAGTCACGTTAGAAAATGGTACACAGGAATTATCAGTCCAAAACCAAAGACTCTCTGGAATCTGCCCCTTTACTCACCAATCCTGGGAGATATAATCTATTCAGCATTGGAGTGAACTCTGGGGCAGAGCTGACCTGACTGAGGATTAGAGAGTTGTTGCCTCAAACACACCTTACCACTCTACACACAAGCCAGGTACCAGGACTCCAACCATCAGGTAGGAATAAGAACTTGACATGTGTCCTCCACCACCATCTACATATTTCCCCCTGCTAGGTGGCACAGTACATAGAATGCTAGGCATGGACTCAGAAACACCTGGGCTCAAATCTGGTCTCAGACACTAACTATTAACCTTGGTCAAGCCATTTAACTGCTATTTGCCTCAGTTTCTTTATCTGTAAAATGGAGATAATAATAGCCCCTCCTTCCCAGGGTAGTTGTAAGGATCAACTGAGGTAATAAACACTCAGCCTGTTATGTAGTAAGACCTACATAGATGTTAACTAATAGTATTATTACTTTCCAATTTTTGCTTGGGAACTAATAATCAGATCAATATTATCATTGGCTCTACTTGGAAATCCAGGAATTACTTAAATACTTAAAATACTTATTTTGTATTTAGTTTTTCTACACACATATTATTTTCTTCAATAGAATGTAAACTTCTCAAGGGCAAGAACCGGGTATAGTACTCAGCATATAGTAGTTGCTTAATACACATTCACTGAATTGAAGCTATATACCATTACTCACCATAAAATGAAATTCAACAACAATCAAATGAAAGAAAATAAGTGCTATGAAGTGATCATGGTTGGCCTGAAAGAAGAGATATGAAAATACACTTTTCTCCTTTCTTTGCAGAGGTACGGACTGTCAGTATAGAACACTGCATATAACATTGGACTTAGTTGATACATACTTTTTTTTTTAATTGTAATTGATATAATTCAGGCTTTTTTAAATGCTATCTATATTTTCCCCAATATCCCTACTCCCTAATCCCCATATTGGCCATGGCATCTATCACAGAATTACTTGCCCATTGTGGTAAAAATTATTTGTGGTAAAGATTAATATCGAAAGTTTTAGCTGAATCATTTGGGAGGGGCCACACCTGGCCCACCCTGAGATTGTGCATGCTACTGAGCAGCTTTTGAAGGACCTCCCCTTTTGGGGAAGGAAAACGCCAGACCTCCCCTTTTGGGGGAGGAAACTTGACCAGAAGGGAGGGAACTTCTGGTAGGAGGGGTGTGTTCAAAAGTTCACGCTCTTTTCGGCCTGGCAATCAGTCTGGTGGTGTTCGGGGACCTGGTGGAGGCACGTGTTTTGCTCTGTCTCAGGCAACTGCTGAGTAACTGTAAACTGACCGGGGTTTGGTAAGTTTTATTAAGGAAAATCCTAAATTCCTTTGAACTAGCTTAATTGGGAATGCGCTGGGATTGCATAGGCTAAGTTTAGAGTTAAGACTATCTATCTATATTTCTCCTTCCTTATTTCCTTAATTGGCTTCACCTTTGTGGTTTAATTAATTCCCAAGTAATAAAACCTGATTCTTTATGAACTAAAGCTCAGAGGCTCCTTTTCTTATTGGCCTGGGAGGAATATATAAAAAGGAAAGTTCAAAGGGGAGATTAAACCTAAAAGAGTCCCTCATATTTCCAGGACCTGAATATTAAGGTGAGTCACCCTAATAACACTCCGTATATAAAATTTTGTCCCTCAAACCATTAAGAGGCATCTCATCTACGAGACTGAGAGTCTGCCAGTTTGGGAGAGTTTAGGGAGGAACCAGCAGGATAGCAAAAAATACTCTCCAGACAGACACAGACACAGACACAGACACAGAGAGTCAGTCACTCAAGGGAGGTAACTGCTTCAATGACCTTTGGCAGCAGAAAAGGGAGCCAATTGTGGATTCAGAGGAGAACTGTTTCTGGCAATAGAGAGATGATCTGTGTGAGGTCTCCTTGAGAAGATAAGTGACATTGATCCACTGCAGTACAATGATGTCATTTGCTTTGACTACACATGTTCCTTACCTATATATCTCATTACTGTTGTACTCAATGCCCACTCTTCCCAAGAACACCGTGTATCTGTGGGAGTATGCTCCTGGTTTATGGGAAGGGTTGTTTTATAGCTATTATCCTTGGTATGAATAAGAAGTAGAGTGCTTTCGTGGATTCGACATATAATTAGAGTCACGTAGACTCAAATCCTATCTCAGATACTTTAAGTGACTCTCTATAACTCAGTCCCCTAATCTGTAAAATGAAAATACTAGACTCATTGGCCTCTAAAGTCCCTTCCAGTTCTAAATCTATGCTTCTAGGATTTTAGAGAGGAAAGAATTGAATCTCCATGAGCCTCAATTTCCTCATCTGTAAAGTGGGGAGCTAGATGGCCTCTGGGGAACCTTCTAGCTTATATTTTTGTTTTTTTGTTGTTGTTGTTGTTTTGTTGTTGTTGTTGTTGTTGTTTTTGTGGGGCAATGAGGGTTAAGTGACTTGCCCAGGGTCACACAGCTAACCTTCTAGCTTTAAATCTAGAGTTTTAATTAATAGCTGCCAAGTTTTTGTTTTGCTCTCCACTCCAAGGCTGTGAGCTATCATTCTTTGGAATAGTACAAGGAAAGGTTGCTTATCTCGGTCTGAAATAAAACTAGATTAGCACTGTTTTTCTTTATCTGTGTTCACATGGTAATAAAGTCAAATGTCAACAAAATATTTCATGAATGAGATCAGAGGGTTCTGTTTTAATCAACCATTATCCAAAGAGGGAATTGATGCAATTAAGAAATCTGTTTTCATTTTTAATACTATTTTGCTTCTCATTTATAATTCATTGTAATTACTTCCTCCAGAATGCCATGATTAAGACACACCCATTGCTTCTTCCTGTTATAGGACTAATTTAAAAAAAAAAAATCGGGGCAGCTAGGTGGCGCAGTGGATAGAGCACCGGCCCTGGAGTCAGGAGTACCTGAGTTCAAATCAGACCTCAGACACTTAACACTTGCTAGCTGTGTGACCCTGGGCAAGTCACTTAACCCCAATTGCCTCACTAAAAAAAAAAAAAATCAACAGCGTGGGAGCTTCATCTCCTTTTGTCTTAAACAGAGCTTTAACAAAAATGGATGTTAGTTGCAGGAGGAATCATGGGAGTCTAGACTATTCCCCTTGTCATTCATTTATCACAGAATCTCAGAGTTGAAAGGGAACTCCAAAGCTAACTAGTCTGTACCTGAACAATAATTTCATCTCCACAATACCCCCCAAAAGTGAATCTCCAACTTCTACTTTAATGACAACAGGAACGAGGATTCACTACCTTTTGTTTTGTTTTTTGTGGTTGTTGTTTTGGTTTTGGTTTTGGTTTTGGTGAGGCAATTGGGGTTAAGTGACTTGCCCAGGGTCACACAGCTAATAAGTGTTAAGTGTCTGAGGCCAGATTTGAACTCAGGTCCTCCTGAATCCAAGGCCCGTGCTCTATCCTCTGCACCACCTAGCTGCCCCTGATTCACCACCTTTTGAAAATAATTTATTTTTGGTTACATTTAAGCTCTGAACTGTCTCCCTCCTTCCCCACCCTGCACTAGAGAAATTTATAAATATATGCATAACCGCATAACCATACAAAGCCTACTTCTATTTGTCAATTCTTTCTCTGGAAATGGATGGCATCTTCCTTCGTAGATCCTTTACAGTTGATTGTTTATAGTACTCAGAATAACTTGGCTGTTCATAAATATTCTTTGAACAATATTGTTGCTATCATATATAAGGTTCTCTTGGTTCTGCTCATCTCCTTTCCGTGTTTTTCTAAAATCAAGCAGCTCATCATTTCTTATAGCATAGTATTATTCCATCACAACCATCTACTACAACTTGTTTAACTATTACCCAATTGATGGGCATCCTCTCAATTTCCAGTTCTTTGCCACCACAAAGAGCTTCTATGAAATTTTAGAACATATAGGAGCAGGGGCAGCTAGGTGGTGCAATGTATAAAGCACTGGTCCTGGATTCAGAAGGACCTGAGTTCAAATCTAGCTGTGTGAACGTGGGCAAATCACTTAACACTCATTGCCCTGCAAAAAAAGAAGAAGAAGAAGAAGAAGAAGAAGAAGAAGAAGAAGAATATATAGGATCTTCTGCTTTTTCCCTGATCACCTTGGGAAACAGACCAAATAGCGTATTAAGGGTATACACAATTGTATAACTCTTTGAACATAATTCTAGATTACTCTCCAAAATGGTTGGATTAGTTCACAGTTCTACTAACAGTGTATTAATGTCCCAATTTTTCCATATGCCCTCCAACATTTATCATTTTCCCCTTCTATCATTTTATTTGTTTGTTTGTTTGTTTGTTTTCGATGGGACAATGAAGGTTAAGTGACTTGCCCAAGGTCACAGAGCTAGTTAAGTGTCAAGTGTGTGAGGCTGGATTTGAACTCGGGTCCTCCTGAATTCAAGTTTGGTGCTTTATCCACTGCGCCACCTAGCTGCCCCCCCCGTATCATTTTAACCAATCTGATAATTGTGAGATGATAATCTGCACCCCCTTCTAAGAATCTATCCCCTTATTTTCTCCCACCTATAATTCATTTAGCTTTTCCTTTAAAAATCTGGATGCTACAGCATTTGGTGCATATGGGTTTAGTATTGATATTCCTTCATTATCTACAGCACCTTTTATCATAATGTAGTTTCCCTGTTTATCTCTTTTAATTAAATCTCTTTTAGCTTTAAGTTTGTTTGAGATCATGACTACTACCCTTGCTTTTTTTGCATCAGTTGAAGTAGAATAAATTCTACTCTAGCCATTTATTTATTTATTTGTTTATTTATTTATTTATTTATTTTTAGTGAGGCAATTGGGGTTAAGTGACTTGCCCAGGGTCACACAGCTAGTAAGTGTTAAGTGTCTGAGGCCAGATTTGAACTCAGGTACTCCTGACTCCAGGGCCGGTGCTCTATCCACTGCACCACGTAGCTGCCCCTAGCCCTTTATTTTTACTCTATGTGCATCTCTCATTTTTAAATGTGTTTCTTGTAAACAACCTATTATTGGATTCTGGTTTTTAATACATTCTGCTGTTTCCATTTTATGGGTGATTTCATCCCATTTACATTCTAAGTTATAAGTACTAGTTGTGCATTTCCCTCCATTCTATTTTTCATCCTTGTTTATCCTTCTCTCCCTCTCTAGTTATCACTACCTCCCTAATCTGTACTCCTAAGAATCTGCCCCTTATTTTCTTCCTTTACCTTCCTATTCCTTACAGCCCTAATTTATTTACTTAATTTTGCGGGGCAACGAGGGTTAAGTGACTTGCCCAGAGTCACACATCTAGTAAGTGTCAAGTGTCTGAGGCCAGATTTGAACTCAGGTCCTCCTGAATCCTGGGCCAGTACTTTATCTACTACAGCACCTAGCTGCCCCCTTCCTATTACTTTTAAAAGTTCCTCCCTTATCCTCTCTCCTTATGCTCCTATTTCTTGATCTGCAAGCCCTTGTAAGAATCCCTCCCTTATCTTATCCCCTAGCCCTCCCATTTCTCTGTAAGTTAAGAAGACTTTTATATTCTGTCAACCCAAGGTTCTAGCACTACCAGTCCTACACACTTTGCTGCCCTCCACTGTAAGAGTTCTCCCATTAACACCTCATTTGTATGAGGTCATTGCTACATTTCAGTTCTCCCTATCCAATTTTATTTATTAGGACCATCCTGTTACACTCAACTCAGCCCCAAACCTTCTATCTATGTATGTTCTCTCAAACTGCCCTAGTAATGATAACATTCTTAAGAGTTACAGATAACATTTTCCCATATAAGAAAGAAGTAGTTTGACCTTATTAAATCCCTTATAATTGGTCTTCCATGTTTGCCTTCATATGTTTCTCCTGATTCTTGTAGGTCAAATTTTTTGTTCAGTTCTGGTCTTTTCTTCACAAATACCTGGAAGTCCTTAAATTTGTTAAATACCCACTTTTTACCATGCAGGATAACACATAGCTTTGCTAAGCAAGTTATTCTTGGTTGCAAGCCCAGTTCTTTTGCTGTTCAGAATTTATTGTTCCATGCCCTTCAGTCTTTAAATGTAGAAGCACTTAAATCTTGTGTTATTCTGCTCCACAGTAAATTGTTTTTTCTTTCTAGTTGCTTGTAGCATTTTTTCCTTGACCTGAAAGCTTTGAAACTTAGCCAATAATGTTCCTGTGAGATTTCATCTTGAGATCTCTTTCAAATGGTGATTGGTGGATTTTTTTCAATTTCTATTTCAGGGCAATTTTTCTTATTAATCTCTCAAAGTATAATGTCTAGACTCTTTTTTAAAATCTTTTTAAAAATTAGACTCTTTTTTATCATAACTTTCAAGTAGTCCAACAATTATTCTATCATCTCTCCTTCATCTGTTCTCCAGGAGAATTGTTTTTCTATTGAGATGTTTCACATTCTTTTCTCTTTTTTTATTCTTTTGGTTTTGTTTTATTATTTCTTGGTGACTTATTACGTCATTAGCTATCCCTTGCCCAATTCTAATTTTTAAAGAGTCATTTTTTTTTTTTGGCAGGGCAATGGGGGTTAAGTGACTTGCCCAGGGTCACACAGCTAGTAAGTGTCAAGTGTCTGAGGCTGGATTTTAACTCAGGTACTCCTGAATCCAGGGCCAGTGCTTTATCCACTGCGCCATCCAGCTGCCCCCGAGTCATTTTCTTCCATTAGTTTTTGGATCCAGTTGGTTGGGGGGAAAAAAGACCACTAACAACATTGTACACCATTCAGTTTTAAATTCAGACATCTCTTTCTTCCTACCAGTGTGATCAATTATTCAGTTAAGTAGCATTTATTAAGTACCTACTATGTGTTAGGCACTGGGGTGGGAAAACTTTCCCTACACCTTAGTGCTTTCACTTTGTTAATTATTTCCTATTTTTTCTGTATCCGGCTTGTATACAGGAACTGTCTTTGGCCTCCTTTTGTATCCCCGGCACTTACCACTGTGGCTGGAACACAGTATGAGCTTAATACATGTTTACTGAATGATTGATTAAGACAAAAATGTGAGACCAATAGGCATTCTGGGCAACATTTGCATGTAAATATATGGGAATGTAATTAATGTGTACATGCATATGCATCAAATGAAATAACATGTAACATGCTTTACAAATCTCTGTACATGTCTATATATCTGTATGTATGTATTGATGTATGTATATATGTTTGTATGCATGCATGTATAGCTACACATCCATATACATTTTGGCCAGGACTCCCCACTACGTATCCTCTTCAGGCATGATAGTTCCTTACATATTTGCAGTAAAAGATGTGGGTTCAGTTACAAGGAACTTTCAGTATCCTGACTCTTCCTATGACACTAAATTGGCCAGCTGAGAGAGTCTACATATACTTGTGTGCATACATATATATATATATGGGGCAGCTAGGTAGTACAATGGATAGAACACTGGCCCTGGAGTCAAGGGGATCTGAGTTAAAATCTTACCTCAGACACTAGCTGTGTGATCCTGGGCAAGTCACTTAACCCCAATTGCCTTAAACATCTGGGGCCATCTCCAGTCATTCTCATATATATCTTGCCACTGGACCCAGATGGCTCTGGAGGAGAGAGTGAGGCTGGTAACTTTGTACAGCCCTGCCTTACTTAAAATCCAGTTCACTGAAAGTTATGACATCACCCTGATGTCATGGTCCTCTTTGAGAATAAAGGATAAACAACAACAGCAACATATATATGTATATAACATATATAAACATATATCTTAGAGACCTAGACAGAGCCAGGCAGAGAGAATAGAATTGTTTGTTGCTGATGACAAAACCAAGAATTATGGGCATAATAACAAGGAAGCAAATTTAGGCTTGCTATAAGGAAAAACTACCTAGTGATTAGAACTATGCAAAAGGGGCAGCTAGATGGCTCAATGGATAGAGCACCGGCCCTGGATTCAGGAGGACCTGAGTTCAAATCCGACCTCAGACAGTTGACATGTACTAGCTATGTGACCCTGAGCAAGTCACTTAACCCTCATTACCTGGCACCCCCCCCCAAAAAAAGAACTATGCAAAAGAAGAATGGGCTATGCTGGTAGATGAGGGAAGATACAAAGTTTAAATCAAACCCATTCTATACCCTCATGGAGTTTTGGAAAGATATTTTATCTCAGTAATGTGAGGAGGCATATAGGAAACTTCACTTTTATCTTATTGCTCAAAGACAAAATGTAAAACTGAGTACTTTCAGTTTCTAGGTCCTGAATAGAAAGCTTTCAGTTATAATGTAGGAATGTATTTTTGTCCTCTTTCACACTGTGAAAACCATAAGATGCTTTAAAATCAAACGGGATCTTTCAAAGTATCTTTTTACTGTTTAAAACCTACATTGGGACATTGAGGCTTCTGATGAAAGCCTGTATTTAGGACAGGATCAGAAATCAGCCCAGTAAACTAAAATAAACCAACTTCCTGCAGAGGGGAATACCAGTTGACTCTAAATCAAGTAGACTGCTGTCTACTTATTCCAAAATCGTTACTGAATTTTACTTCTATTCTGGACATAGACTTCAATAGTCAATAAACATTTATTAAGCACCTACTAAGTGCCAGGCAGTATGCTAGTGGTGGGAGGAAAATGTGCAAATGTGGAAGGAAAAAAAAAAAGAGAGCTCCTGCCCTCAGAGAACTTACAATCTAATGGGGGAAATAAAAACACAAACTTGGTGGTTTGGGACTTCACTTTGGAATATTAATGCATTATTTTCTTCCCCAAGTAATTTTTCCCGAGCCAACCTGATCTGCAGAAATCAACAAAGATTTTCATTCAATCAACAGAAATTTATTAGACCCTGAAACTGTACCAAGCACTGGTGCTAGGCATTGAGGAAGATACCCCAAAAAAGCAAAAAAAACCAAAACCACACACACAGAGAAGATAGTTCTTTCTCCTGAAGACCTTCGGTCTAAGATTTCTCTGTATTTGGTTCCCTTTCAGCCCAGAAAGCAGCAAGTGATCCAAGAATTCCTTGTATCCGAGGATACCCTGCAAGTCAAGAAGGTGGCATTTGTACTGAGCTGCATGGTCAACCACAGTTACAAGCAGAGAGATTTTTCAGTCATCTGTGGAATCAAGTATCCTAAAGGTATTAAGTGGAGGGATACAGATTCTTTCAATAACCCAGAAAATGCCAGGGGGAGGGACCAAAGTAGCATCTTAAAAATATATATATCTGGGGCAGCTGGGTGGCACAGTGTAAAGCACCAGAACTGGATTCAGGAGGACCTGAGTTCAAATCCAGCCTCAGACACTTGACACTTACTAGCTGTGTGACCCTGGGCAAGTCACTTAACCCCCATTGCTCCGCAAAAAAAAACCAACCCACCTCTGTTGGGGTAGCTAGGTGGCTCAGTGGATAAAGCACTGGCCCTGGATTCAGGAGGACCTGAGTTCAAATCCGGCCTCAGACACCTGACACTTACTAGTTATGTGACCCTGGGCCCCACAAAAAAGAAATAAACAAATAAACAAATGTGTATGTGTATATATATTTGCAGAATGTGTATATGTATAGATATAGATATAGATATAGATATGCATCCTCTACAACCTGAAAGGCTCTAGGTGCTTCTCTCTCTTACCTCCAGATGCCCAGTTGCCTTGTGAGGAAGGGGTAGAGGGCAGAGGGGTTGAGGGATTTTAACACAGATCTTTTTTTCTGATAAAAGTATTTTATTTTTTTCCAGTCGCATGTAAAAATAGTTCTCAAAATTTGTTTATACAAGCTTTCCAATTTCAGATTTTTCTCCCTCCCTCCCCTCCCTCCCCACCCCCTAGACAGCAGGTAATCTGATATAGGTTTTATTTATATATATATATATATATATATATACACACACACACACATACATAATAACATTAAACATATTTCTGCATTAGTCATGTTATAAGAGAAGAATCAGAGCAATGAGGAAAAACAGAAAAACAACAGCACCAAAAGCAAAAGAAATAGTATGGTTCAATCAGCATCTATACTCCACAGTTCTTTTTTTTCCTGGATTTGGAGATCCCCTTCCGTCGTGGGTCCCCTGGAACTCTTCTGTACCATTGCATTGGTGAGAAGAATCTAGTCCATCACAGTAAATCAACACTCAATGTTGATGATACTGTGTACAATGTTTTCCTGGTTCTGCTCATCTCATTCATCATCAGTTCATGCAAGTCTTTCCAGGTTTCTCTGTACTCCTCCTGCTCATTGTTTCTTATAGCACAATAGAATTCCATTACATTCATATACCACAACTTATCAGCCGTTCCCCAATTGATGGGCAACCCCTCAATTTCCAATTCCTTGCCACCACAAAAAGAGCAGCTATAAATATTTTTGTACATGTGGGTCCTTTTCCCTTTTTTATGATCTCTTTGGGGAAAAGACCCAAAAGTGGTATTGCTGGGTCAAAGTGTATGCACAGCTTTATAGTCCTTTGGGCATAATTCCAGATTTTTCTCCAGAATGGTTGGATCAGTTCACAGCTCCACCAACAATGCATTAGTGTTCCAATTTTCCCACAGCTTCTCCAACATTCATTATTTTCTTTTTTTTTGTCATATTAGCCAATCTGATAAGTGTCAGGTGGTATCTCAGAGTTGTTTTAATTTGCATATCTCTAATCAATAGTGATTTAGAGCATTTTTTCATATGGGAATAGATAGCTTTGATTTCTTCATCAGAAAACTGCCTGTTCATATCCTTTGACCATTTCTCAATTGGGGAATGACTTGGATTCATATAAATTTGATTTAGTTCCCTATATACTTTAGAAATGAGACCTTTATCAGAAGTACTGGCCATAAAAATTGTTTCCCAGCTTTCTGCATCCCTTCTAATTTTGAATGCATTGCTTCTGTTTGTACAAAACCTTTTTAATTTAATGTAATCAAAATAATCCATTTTGCATTTCATAATATTCTCTTTCTCTTGTTTGGTCATAAACTGTTCTCCCTTCCAAAGATCTGAAAGGTAGACTATTCCTTCCTCTCCTAATTTACCTATGGTATCACCTCTTATGTCTAAATAATGTATCCATTTTGACCTTATTTTTAACACAGATCTTTCCTCAACTAGGGCTGATATTATCCATTCACCTCTAATTCCATCTGGGAAACGATAGCCCTTGTACTCTCAACAACCTTATTTCCTGATAAGATAGAGAACAGAAAGGGGCCTTAGTCCAAGCCACTCATTGGTGAAAGAACTGAAGCCCAGAGAGGTTAGGTGATTTTCTTGTGGTCACCAAGGCAGTAAAGACTGGGGTTTCAAAGCTCCACAGAAAGCAATGCTATAAAGATGTAATATAGGCTCTCTCCTGCAGGAAGCCTTTCCTGATTCCCCTTTAATGGCACTGCCATCTCTCGATTGATTATCTCCAATTTATCCTGTGAATATCTCATTTGAACATAGTTTGTGTTCTATTTCCCCCTTTAGATTGCAAGCTCCTTAACATCAAGGACTTTATTTTTTACCTATCTTTGTATTCTCAATGTTTAGTAAAATTCTGGGCACCTAGCTGTTCAAATGTGACCTTAGACACTTACTAGCTGTGTGGCCCTGGGCAAGTCACTTCACCTCTGTTTGCCTTAATCCACTGGAGAAAGAAATGGCAAACGACTCCAGTATCCTTGCCAAAAAAACCTCATGGACATTATGGCCCATAGGATTACAAAGAATCGAACATAACTGAACAACAACAAATACTACATGTTATGGAAAAATGCTATTTTACATGTGGAGGAAACTCTATACAAAGTTCTTCACGTCTATGAAATTATAGTTCTGATCAAAAAGCAAAAAGAAATGAAGACCTTAGACATTAGCATGAACAAGATAACAACTCTACCATCTGTGAGCTTGAGTTCTATTTGTTTGATGCTATCTTATATGATAAAATTACAGTCATTGTGTTCATTGTGTTCTGTGAGAGTGGTGAATTAGCAGCTTTTTTTATATAAATAACCTATATCAGATTGCTTGCTGTCTTGGGGAGGGAGGAGGGAAGGAAGGGAGGGAGAAAAATTTGGAACTAGAAATCATAAAAACAAATATTGAAAACTATCTCCACATGTAACTAGAAAATAATAAAATACTTTTATGATAAAAAAGTGGGGTCGCTAGGTGGCGCAATGGATAAAGCACCAGCCCTGGATTCAGGAGGACCTGAGTTCAAATCCGGCCTCAGATACTTGACACTTACTAGCTGTGTGACCCTGGGCAAGTCACTTAACCCCCATTGCCCCACAAAAAATTAAAAAAAAATTTTTTTAAAAGGGGCAGCTAAGTGGCACAGTGGATAAAGCACCAGCCCTGGATTCAGGAGGACCTGAGTTCAAATCTAGCCTCAGACACTTGACACTTACTAGCTGTGTGACCCTGGGCAAGTCACTTAACCCTCATTGCCCCACAAAAAAAAAGTGCAAGGGGCAGCTAGATGGTGCAGTGGATAAAGCACTGGCCTTGGATTCAGTAGGACCTGAGTTCAAATCCAGCCTCAGACACACAACACCAGCTGTGTGACCCAAGGCAAGTCACTTAACCCTCACTGCCCCACAAAAAAAAAAAAAAACCCAAAACAAAAAAACTGCAGCTTTACCATCTTGCCCTGATTTCTATAACTGGACAGCTCACTTCATTGCTGCGATAGCAGCACCCAAGCACAGTGTCTCTACATGGTGAGTGGGGATGCCCAATGAATACTTTTTGGGATCAAGAGTTTCCTCAAGTGTCCTGACTCACATCATATCTGACTAGACACCCTTTGAAAATGCATACTCTTTGCCCATCAATTGGGGAATGACAGAACAAGTCGTGGTATATGATTGCAATGAAATACTATTGTGCTATAAGAAATGACCAGCAAGCTGATTTCAGAAAAATCTGGAAAGATTTACACGAACGGATGCTGAGTAAAGTAAGCAGAGCTAGGAGAACACTGTGCACAGTAACAGCAATGTTGTACCATGATCAACTATGAATGACAACTATTCTCAGCAATACAATGATCCAAGATAATTCCAAAGGACTACAGATAAAAAAATGGTATCCACTTCCAGAGAAAGAATTGATGGAGTCTGAATATAGATTGAAGCATACTATTTTTCACTTTATTTTTATGGGCTTTTTTTCCCTTTGCGTCTGTGTCTTCTTTTACAACATGACTAATATGGAAATGTTTTTCATGATTACACATGTATAACCTATATCAAACTGCTTACTATCTCAGGGAGAGGGGAGATGAGGGAGGCAGGGAAGGAGAAAATTTGGAATTCAAACTTTTTTTTAAATGAATGTTAAAAACTGTCTTTACGGGGCAGCTAGGTCGCTCAGTGGATTAAGCACCGGCTCTAGATTCTGGAGAACCTGAGTTCAAATCCCACCTCAGACACTTGACATTTACTAGCTGTGTGACCTTGGATGAGTCACTTAACCCTCATTGCCCTGCAAAACAAAACAAAACAAAACAAAAAATGACAACAAAAAACAACTGTCTTTATTTGTATGAACTGATGTATAGTGAAGTGAGCAGAACCAGGAGAACATTGTGCACAGTGACAGAAGTGTGAATGACTTTATTCTCAGCAATACAATGATCCAAGTCAATCCCAAAGGACTAATGATGAAGCATACTATCCACCTCCCAAGAAAGAACTGATATTAATGGAATACAAACAGAAGCATGCTATTTTTCACTTTCTTTCATTTTTTCTTTTATTCAAGTTTTCTTATACAAAATGACTAATTTAGTAACATTTTACAAAATTGCACATGTATAAACTATACCTGATTGCATACTGCTTCAGGGAGCGGGGGAGGGGAGGGAGGGAAGAAGGTATAAAATTTGTAATTCAAAACTTTAAATAAAAATATTTATTATTAAAAAAACTTCCTTTACATGTAATTGGGTGGAGGGGGGAATAAAATGTTCTTTAAAAAAAGAAATTGTCAGGGGCAGCTAGGTGGCATAGTGGATAGAGCACCGACCCTGGAGTCAGGAGTACCCGAGTTCAAATCCGGCCTCAGACACTTAACACTTACTAGCTGTGTGACCCTGGGCAAGTCATTTAACTCCCATTGCCTCACTAAAAAAAAGAAATTGCATCCTCTTATCCTCCCCTCCTGGCTGCTGACTTTTCCCATATACTATGTTGGAATTCTGAGACTGGATCCCTGACTGTAGGTGCCTCCCTCACCATCTGATTTGCTTTTTCTTTTCATCCCCCCTTCCTTCTTTCTCCTGCTTTTGAGATACCTTGGGGTGGAATGAGTGGCACCTGGCTCAGGAATGGGGAGCCAGTGGTGGGCATTGGACAAAATGAATTGGGAGTGGCAGATAAGTGACCTTCAGGTAGCTGCCTGAAACTTTCAGAGTCCATGGTAAAAATTGAAATCTAGCAACGAATGACTAGGAAACTGTTAGGCAGCAGAGTAGCACAGAGATAACAACCCAGGAATTTGGAGATACCCTGGTTGGGAAGTGGAAAGGTAAGTACCTGCTACATTCTGGGCTCTGCAGGAGAAAGGACATTAGTTCTAGTCCTAGGAATATTGTCTTCTGAGGTGCCTATAAATTATTCATATTTAATTTCCTGAGTCACAATAATATGTTATATTCAAATGACATAACTTACTTAACCATTTCCCTGCTGATTTCCCTTCCATTTCCCTTCCAATACTGTTAATATAAAAAGTGCTGTGCAAACTTAAAAATGAATGTTAATAGTTTGCATCAGAATTCATATTTTTGTGTGCTACTTATCGATGATGATAGCTAACATATAGTGCTTGAAGGTTTGCAAAGCTCTTTAAATGTTCTATGTCATTTGATATGTAGGTACATGATATGATCCCCAAAAAGGGTTTCAAGTAGGACCATGGGAATTATTTCAACATTTATTAAACGCCTGTTCCACACAAGGCATGATACTAAGCACAAAGACAAAAAAAAAAAAGTTGATGCATTGTTTGTCCTTAAGCATCTTCCATGTTAGCAGGAGAAATAGTTAGCATGAGAAAATTACTTAGGAGAAAACAGAAACATTAGATATTGGGCAGGGAGATGTTTCCTCTAGTTGGGGAATTCAGGGAAAGATCTCATATAGTAGTTTGCCCTTGAGCTAGGTTTTCAATAAGCAGAGATATGGAGATAGTTCATTTTTTTTTTTGGCTGGACAATGAGGGTTAAGTGACTTGCCCAGGGTCACACAGCTTATAAGTGTCAAATGTCTGAGGCCAGATTTTAACTCAGGTCCTCCTGAATCCAGGGCCAGTACTCTATCCACTGTGCCACCTATTTGCCCCCAGTAGATAGTTCATTCTAATGGACCATGTTAAGAGCACTGGATTGGAATTTATGGTAACTGGACTTGTACCCTAGTTCTTCTATTTATTACTTGTATGACTTTGGGCAAGTACTTAAAACAAGACAGTCTCAGTTTCTTCATTTATAAATGGAAGAGTTTGAAAAAAAATGCTTCCACTTGAAACCTATGATCATAATGGCGATTTTCAAATGCATGGAAAGTAGAGCTCAGGAGTTTGTGAAGGAGAGTAATGATAGAAGTATGGTTGTATGAGAAAATAATTATTAATAATGGATTTCTAGGAGAAATCCAGAAGCTGCTCTCTCCCCTTCCCTAGATCCTGGGGCTTTACAAAAGGAATGCAGATTAGGGGGCAGCTAGGTGGTGCAGTAGATAAAGCACCGGCCCTAGATTCAGGAGGACCGAGTTCAAATCTGACATCAGACACTTGACACTTACTAGCTGTGTGACCCTGGGCAAGTCACTTAACCTTCATTGCCCCCCCCCCCAAATGGAATACAGATTGACCTTCCTGACTTCCTAGGGGAAGGAAACTCACCTTGACCACCCCCCAAGTCATGTCAATCAATGGAGTTGAATGATACTAACCAATTAGCTTAGATCGATGTGTGGTGACCCGCCTCTACCTGAGAGATCAAAATCCCTGGAAAGACAAGGGTTGATCTCTTGCCAAGCTTGCCTCTCATACTCACTTACTGCTTCTCTTACCCCAGGGCTTACTTTCCCCAGCGTCCCTTCCTGGGACTCCGTGCTGGGTGTATAACTAATGGGGAAGTTTTTCAAACACTCGGTCAAATGAATAATAAATGGATGCTGCCCAAACTGGTGCAATTGCCTCTAATTTATAAATAGCAATATATTAGAAACCCCAGCTGAGTTCCCCAATAATTTAGAACAGAGACAGGCTTCCCCCCAATATTTCAAACCACGCAGTTAGAAAGGTGGATAATAAAAGACCTTGAATACCAGAGGAAGGAGCTTGAATTTTATTCTGTAGGTAATGTGGCACCACTGGATATTTTTGAGGGGAAGAATGATCCTACATGTGCACTGGGGAGATGACTGGTAGGGTTGTGAAGGGCGTATGGGACGGAACAAAGGAGAGATTCTAATGCTAATCAATACCATGGTTTCAAGGTAGCTGAGTAACATGCTAGATCATACTTATGAACTCTCCTTTCTTTCATTTTTTCACTTGTTGCAATATGGCTTTGAACTTCATCATTCAACTGAAGCTGTTCTCCAAAGGTTACTAACAATTTCACGATTCCTTTTTCTGATGGCTTGTCTTGATTTTTGTCTTTCTTCGTGCCTTTGCAGTGTCTAAGGCTGCTGACCATTCCCTCCTCCTGGCTGCTCTCTTCTCTCTATCTAGATTCTCTTCCAGTCTTTCTGGCCCCTCTTCCTCTCTCGGTTTCCTGTGATAGGTCATCATCCACATCCATGGGTATCCCTTTTTTTTTTTTTTTAGTGAGGCAATTGGGGTTAAGTGACTTGCCCAGGGTCACACAGCTAGTAAGTGTCAAGTGTCTGAGGCTGGATTTGAACTCAGGTACTCCTGAATCCAGGGCTGGTGCTCTATCCACTGCACCACCTAACTGTCCTCCTCAGTCTCTTTCAATCCCCACATGCCATCCGCTATCAAGTCTTATTGATTCTGTCACCTCAAAATCTCTCACATTCTCCCTCTTCCCTTCCACTCACATGGCCACAACCCTAGTGCACCTTATATCCCACCTGGATTAGTGCCTTCTAACTGATCTCCCTGCCGTTAGTGTCTCCCTTAGCCAATTCAATTTTCAAACAACAGCCAAGCCGATGTTCCTAAAGCAGGAAATTTAGTCAACACTCCCTTGCTTAAGAAGTTTCAATGGCTCCCTATTGCTTCTCTCGAATGTTTCCTTCTCCTGCACTCTCTGTTCCAATCAAATTGTCCTATTTGCAGTTTCCTGTACACAACATTCCATCTCCTGCCTCCTCGGTGCCTATGCACAGGGACGTTTCTCATGCCTGGAATTTACTACTTCCTCTTCTCCACCACTTGGAACTTCTTCAAAGCTCAGAGCATGTGTCACCTACAGCAGGTCTTTCCTGGTCCAATTACTTGTTAAGACTCTCCCTGACAAAATTACTTTGTATTTAACCTTGTATATATTTTGTATTTACTTATCTCACCCGGAGAATATAAGTTTCTTGGGGGTAGAAATGATTTCATTTGTATCTTTTATAACCAATATGTGGGCAGCTAGGTGGTACAGTGGATAGAGCTCAGTCCTCAAGTCAGAAAGGACCTGAGTTCAAATCTGACCTCAGACACTTATTAGCTGTGTGACACTGAACAAATCACGTAACCTTGTTTGCCTCAGTTTCCTCATCTGTCAAATGAGCTAGAGAAGAAAATGGCAAAGCACTCCAGGATCTTTGCCAAGAAAACCCCAAAAAGATCACAAAGAGTCTGGCACAACTGAAAAGACTAAAAAACAATTAACCAATGTGTAGTGGTATACTTTGCATAGAGTCGGCAGTTAATAAATAAATGTTTGTTCAATAAATGGATGCTTTCAGAGGTCTGGGTTAGAATCAGCATCAGCACTTATCTCTAAGGCGACCTTGGCAAAGTAAAAATCTCTGAGCCTCGGGTTCTATATCTGAAAAATGGGCATCAAATTGATATAATCTCCTTTCCAGGACTGTTGTAAAGAAAACATCATGCAAACTATTTTATACATTTGAGTTTTATTGAATTAAGATTATTTATTAAGATATGTTTTATTTGGGGCAGCTAGATGGCGCAGTGGATAGAGCACCGGCCCTGGAATCAGGAGTACCTGAGTTCAAATCCGGCCTCAGACACTTAACACTTAACTAGCTGTGTGACCCTGGGCAAGTCATTTAACCCCAATTGCCTCACTAAAAAAAAAAAAAAAGATATGTTTTATTTAACTAAGATAATTTCATCTTTACTTATTTCAATAAATGTTTATAGATTTATCGTTTATGCAACAATGAGGAAAGCACTATGTTACTGTGTTTATCTGTGAAAAGACCAGGAATATGTGTAGGTTGCTAGAAGAGACAATAACCTATCCTCCTGACCTTAATTTATTTCTCTCTGTGCCTTTTATCCACCTACTCATCTACATGAGAGAACAGAAGAGACAAAAGGTACAAAAACTGGAGAATCCAATTGATAAATGGTCAAAGGATATGGACAGGCAGTTTTCAGATAAAAAAACCCCAAAGCTATCTATAGTCATATAACAATGCTTTAAATCATTATTGATTAGAGAAATGCAAATTAAAACAACTCTGAGGTACCACCTCATACCTATTAGATTGGCTAATATGATAAAAAAGGAAAATGTTGGGTGTTGGAGGGGGGATTTGAGAAAACTTGGATGCTAATCCACTGTTGGTGGAGTTGTGAACTGATCCAACCATTCTGGAGAGCAATTTGGAACTATGTCTATATACCCCTTGACCCAGCAATACTAGTGATAGGTCTATATCCCAAAGACATCCCCCCCAAAAGGGAAAAGGACCTGTTTGTACAAAAATATTTATAACAGCTCATCAATCAGGGAATGGCTAAACAAGCTGTGGTTTATGATTGTAATAAAATATTATTGTGCTATAAGAAATGACAAGCAGGATAATTTCAGAGAAACCTGGAAAAACTTACATGAACTGATGCAGGAGAATATTGTACATAGTAACAGCTATATTGTTCCATGAAGAACTGTGAATGACTTAGCTACTCTCAGCAATACAATGATCCAAGACAATCCCAAAGGATTCATGACGAAGCATACTATCTGCCTCCAGAGAAAGAACTGATATTGTTTGAATACATACTAAGGCATGCTATTTTTTTTTTTTTGCGGGGCAATGGGGGTTAAGTGACTTGCCCAGGGTCACACAGCTGGTAAGTGTCAAGTGTCTGAGGCCAGATTTGAACTCAGGTACTCCTGAATCCAGGGCTGGTGCTCTATCCACTGTGCCACCTAGCTGCCCCAAGGCATGCTATTTTTCATTTTTGTTCTTTCTTTTTTCTTTTATTTGTGTCTTCTTGTACAAAATGACTAATATGGAAATGTTTTGCATAAAAAACAACCTGGGGGATCCTGAACCATGGAGCTACATGGTAGTTATTGGAAAAGAATAATTATGTAGGTTCTAATCTAGCCTTCTGAGACTGAAAATTGGGAGGTATATTAAGGGCTTGCCATCAGCTGGAGTAAGCCTTAGGATAGAGGGAACCAAATTTCTGGACCACGGTGAGGTTTTCCAAAGAAGGAAAGGATTAAGCCTGAGTGCATTAGCAAGCTGGATGAAACTTTCTCTCTCTTCTGAATAACGTGATATTTGGGGGTTCAAAATATCCTGTTGTATGGGGCAGCTAGGTGGTGCAATGGATAAAGCACCAGCCCTGGATTCAGGAGGAACTAAGTTCAAATCTGGCCTCAGACATTTCACTTACTAGCCATGTGACTCTGGGAAAGTCACTTAACCCTCATTGCCCCACAAAAAACAATTTAAATCCCATTACAGAAGTGATAGTCAGGGGAGCTAGGTGGCACAGTAGCTAAAGCACCGGTCCTGGATTCAGGAGGACCTGAGTTAAAATCTGGCTTCAGACACTTGACACTTACCAGCTGTGTGACCCTGGGCAAGTCATTTAACCCTCATTTGCCCCACCAAAAAAAAAAAAAGAAGAAGTGATAGTCGAGACTTTGAGAGAAGCTTTTTATCCCCCAGCTATGTGAGGGTCCCTCCCTTTTCTAAAAAAAAAGCTAGTAAAAGTCTATGGGCTTTATTTCAGTCGGAATAGCATGACAACACTTATTCCTCAAGATGCTTAGCAAAGCAGCAGTCAGCAAGCACCATCTAGTGAAGCATTATCTAGAGGAGAGTGGTGTCCAGGGTTACCATAAGATCTATCCAGTAGAGACCACAAGACCAAGTCCAGTACAAACTACAAGACCAACTGTCTAGAGGAGAGTGATGTCCAGAGTGACCATAGGACCCATCCAGGAGAGACCACAAGACCAAAGAGAGAAATGTAATGATGACATCACTAAGATATCAATGAACCTACAGCCTTGGAAACGGGAATTGTTTCTCCATAAGTGTGTCCTGGGCCTGTGTTCCATTCATGTCTCCATTCTTGCCACTGAAGGTATATGTACTTGAGGGAGAATGCATCTCCATCTATTCTTTCAGGCTTAGCTTCTGCCTTCCTGGATTCACACTGGCTATTCCTCGTGCCTGGAAGCCTCAGCTCTGATCTCAGGAATTGCTTCCTTCAAGGCTCAAGGCTCAGCTGCTTCCTCTGGGATGGTTGTGTGACTGTGCAAGTCACTTAACTTCTGCCTCTGTTTCCTTATCTGTAAAATGGGGATAATAGTAACGCCTACCTCCCAGGGCTATAATGAGGAATAAATGAGATAATATTTGTAAAGCATTTTGCCAATCTTAAGACGCTATATCAATGCTGCTGCTGCTGCTGCTACTATCCCTACTGCCACTACTGCTGCTGCTGCTGCTACTGCTACAATAAAGTCCCTAATTTGTAATCAAAGATTAATTGTTTGATGTACTAAGCACAGTATAAGGCTTTACATCTCTCTCTCTCTCTCTCTCTCTTTTTGGTGAGGCAATTGGGGTTAAGTGACTTGCCCAGGGTCACACAGCTAGTAAGTGTCAAGTGTTTGAAGCCGGATTTGAACTCAGGTCCTCCTAACTCCAGGACTGGTGCTCTATCTGCTGTGCCACCTAGCTGCCCCGGCTTTACATCTCTTAAGCACTGTGATGATTCATTCTTCTTTTGGGCAACATTAAAAAAAAAAAAAAAGTCTGTGCTTTGGTTCAGGAATGGATTGGGTATCCTGATTCTGTCAGAATGTGACACATTTATTGAAACTTTATTCTCTATCTGTAAAGTGAAAGGAGAGACTTTTTCACCCAATACAACGGCATTTCTAGGGCTACCTAAAGTGCAAACAAGTAACGTCTCTCAGCCCAGAACACATACATACCCACTCAGCATCTAAGGTGAGGAGTAAGCAGGTAATGTTTGCCTGATGGAGTTTGGGTGGAAGTGAAAGAGCAGCTGTGTGGAAACAAGTGTTTTCTTGTAAAGAGGTCAGTCCCTGAGAGGTCAGCTAATTTCATCCTTTTGCCCCCAGCAACTTACTGATCACCCTGATCAGGTCAGAAAGGAATGTTTAATTCTGGAAGGTACCTAACAAATCATCTGTAGCAAATTCCATGTGTTTCAAATTCTCCATCTCCTACTTCACACTAAAATGTGCCACACCCTGACCCAGACTGAGGCAAACAACTCAGTTTTATCAAACTTAAACTTAACGGACCACTTCACCATTTGGGGGGTGGGGGTGGTTAATGTGTGATTTTAGAGTCTATATTTTCTATTCAGTTTTGTCAAAGTCCAGGAATCTCTGAGAGTCTCCAAGATGCTTTCTGGGGTTCCATGAGATCAAAGCTATCATCAGAAAACTGAGAGGTTGTCACTTCAAATACGGCAAATATAGATAGCTCCAACTCACATAAACAAAAGCCCTTTGGGGTCCTCAGTAATATTTAAGAATGTAAAAGGGATCCTGAGCCCCCCAAAAGTTTGAGAGCCACTGGTCCAAAGCATTATTATACAGTTCCCAAGGCAAAATCAAATACTCTCCAAAACTAAAAGACCCACTTCTCCACATTTTAAATACAAAAAAAAAAATCCTTCACATTTCCTTAGAAATATATTGCAATAATAATAATAGCTAGCATTTATTTGGCACTTTAAATTTTGCAAAGTGCTTTACAAATATTATTTTCATTTTATCCTCAGAAGGAGTGTGGGAGTTAGGTGCTATCATTATCTCCATTTTACAGATGAGGAAACTTTGCAAATAATTGCAAAAAGATGAAGCTATATTATGTCATGGCTTTATTGTCTCACTCAAAATTGCTTTATTTCTTTCATTCTCCGTTTTCTCCCATATAACTATATCAAATGTTTTTTTTTAAACCTTTTTGTCCCCATCCCCCGCCCCCTGCTGCCAAGGACCTTATTTTTTAAAATGCAGATTTAATAACAGGAAAAACATGTAGCTAAAGCAATGTTAATCTAAGGTAACTTACCCCCACCCTGGCTCCAAAGAAGCTTGAATTTTTGACTCCTTGAGCAAATCAGTGATTTGGGGAACCAGTAAAAGAGCCGGGCTATCCTTCGGATGGTTTTGCTAAACTCATTTCTTATGGCCATAGCTCTAGCTAAGAGCAGTCCAGGGTGGCATCAAGAATTACTCTACAGAAAGGATAAAGGAGGAAAACCCATAAACACCCACATATGACACATTAGCTGTGAACTAAGCTTCAGCCAGCATGTCTCTTGACCACCTGTTAGCCCTAAATCCCTTTCCTCTTGTCATTCCACTGGTTTGTCCTTTAGACCTTACTCCTTGTAACAAGAAGTTGTATTAATAGATGTTCTTTCTAAAGAAAGATTTTAAAGCTTCAGAAACCCTAACCTGGTTCAAAAGTTAATGAAAATTTTAAAGCAAACCCCTCTCTCATTTTTTTTTTTGCATGGATGCACATATTGATGCATTGAGAAACTCATGAAGTCAGTGCCCCATAAATCTAGCATCAAAGCCAAGTTGTCCATAGAATTTATTATCTAGTCACGGAGTATCAGCTCATTCTTTTTTGTACATACAGGTTCCATTAAAAAAAATCTCCATTTGGACCATCAATAATATTTCATTCAAATAATCATCTTGAATTTAAATAGCACCTCAAGGCTGACAAAATGTGTTCCTTACAACAACTCAGTGAGGAAGGTTGTGTCAGCATCATTATCTATTTTGTAGCGAGGAAACTGAGATTTAGTAATTTGTGCAAGAAATATTTGAGACTAGAACTCAAACTCAGGTTTCTCAGTGTCTCTGTGACTCACTCTCTCTCTCTCTCTCTGAATTTTTTCCCAATTAGCTGTTAAGATGGTTTTCAACATTCACTTTTTCTTTTTTTTGGTTTTTTTAGGGCCCAGGGTCACACAGCTAGTAAGTGTCAAGTGTCTGAGGGCGAATTTGAACTCAGGACCTCCTGAATCCAGGGCTGGTGCTTTATCCACTGCGCCACCTAGCTGCCCCCCCCTTTTTTTTTTGCAGAAACATTTGCTTTTTAATAAGATTCTGAATTCCACATTTTTCTCCCTTCTCTTCCTCCCTCCCCAAGACAGCAAGCAATTTGATATACTTTATGCATGTAAAATCATGCTATGCATATTTCTGCATTATTCATGTTGTGAAAGAAGAAATAGAACAAAAGGAAAAAAAACATGAAGAAAAAAAAGTGGAAATAATGTACTTCAATCTGCATCCAGACTCCCTAGTTCCTTTTCTGGATGTGGAAAGCATTTTCCATCATGAATCTTCTGGCATTGTCTTGGATCATTGCATTTCTGTGAAGAGCTAAGTCCATCCCGGTTGATCATTGCACAATGTTTCTGGTACTGTGTGCAATCCAGGTTGTCTTCATCGGAATTCAGTGTTCTGTCTATCACACCACAAATACGAGAAGGCTTTAGTTGACAGTGTATGTGTAAGAGGAAAAAAGAAAAAATAACACTTTGTGAATCTGTTGTTATGTATGCATACGTCCTGATTCCTTTTAAGGATATTAAGATTTTATTCTCAGGGTAGCTAGGTGGCGCAGTGGATAGAGCACCGGCACTGGAATCAGGAGTATCTGAGTTAAAATCCGACCTCAGACACTTAACACTAGCTATGTGACCCTGGGCAAGTCACTTAACCGCAATTGTCGCACTAAAAAACAAACAAACAAATAAATAAATGAATAGATAAATAAATAAAATAAGATTTTATTCTCTTTATTGTTCCCTCGTCCTAAAGTCTTCCTGGATTTCCAAAGTTCTAAATCTTTCTGACTATGATGTTATTCCTGTTCAAGATGCTTTCTGCCTAGTGATTCAGTTTTAACTCTTGATTATTTCAGAGTGACCACTTTAATTTGTACTATCTTAACTGATAAGCTCAATTGAAACACATTTGACAAGTATTTAATAAGTAGCTGCTATGTGCCTAGCAGGGTGATTTTCAAAAATGATGCCTTATCTCTCCCCTTTGGTATAAATTTTCAAGATACGTTTTTGGGTTTGTTTTTTTTTTTTGAAGAAAAAGGAAACTGCAACAGAAGCACTCAGGAGTGCTCATTCCCGAGTCTAGTCTATTTGCTGTGCTTTTATTCTTCATTCTATTTTGAAGATTTAAGAATTTTGCCTGTAAGTGTTCTTAAAGTGGGAGTTGGGGGGGGTGGGGAGGGGATAGAAGAGAAGAGGGGAAGAAGGCAATCTTAAAGTCAGCTAAAACAACAGGGTAATACCTGAAATTTAGTTTTAGCACAGATGTATTAATTGTACCACCTCCTACCAATTTCTGGCTTTTAAAAACTTGTTTGAATAGCAGAAATTAATTTTTCTGCACTTCTTCAAACATTCCCATGGGTGGGGTGCAACGAAATGTTAAAGAAAGAAAAAACAAAACAACAAATAACTAGTTGGAGCTGTAAGTTAAAAAGAGAAGAACATTTGTGATTGCTTGTTCTTGCTAGTGTTGTACTAGGATATTTTTTCAAAGTTTCATCATTCATTTCTTTTTTTTCTTTTTCTCCCGGGGCAATGGGCGTTAAGTGAGTTGCCCAAGGTCACACAGCTAGTACGCACTAGTGCGTGAGGTCAAATTTGAACTCAGATCCTCCTGAATTCAGGGACGGTGCTTTATCCACTGCACCAACTAACTGCCCCCTCATCATTCATTTCTAACCTCTTTCTTGTATTCTTTCCAAATTTAACCTCTTACTCCTAGACACAGTTCACATAAAAGGTAAACTTTGCTGCTTACATAATCAAGAATCATGACTTTCTGGGTTCTTTAGCAAATATTTCCAATATTTTTTGAAGGCCCTTTATACGTAGGTAACTAAAATTTAATAATTCCTCAAAATGAGTACAGTGAGATTTGTAATACAGACCTGTCTTAAGAGTTTGATGGTATAGGCTAGAGGATTCTGGGAAGATGGCAGAATAAGGAAGGAAATTACCTGGCTCCTTCAAATTCCCCCATAAATAATTAAAATAATGCCTGAAAGTGAACTTTAGAGTAGCAGAAATAATTAAAAGTCATGGTAAAGCAGTAAGTAGTCCAGCCTAAAATAATTTCTGAGTACCTTAAGAAAGACCTGACCTCCCTGGGGGCAGGGGCGGGTGTTGTCTAGCAGGATACCTTTAGGCAGATATTTGATGAATCAACAAATAACAAGCCTGGAGGCAGCTGTGTAGGGTGTGTGTGTGTGCGCGCGCTCGCGCACCCGGCACAATATGTAAAACCATACTATGCCTACTTCTATTTATCATTTTTTCCCCTCTGGAAGTGGATAGAATCTTCATAGATTCTTTGTAGTTGATTTGAAGATTTGTAATACTCAGAATAGCTTAGTCACTCACAGTTATTCGTAAAACATTGCTGTTATACAGTTCTTGGTTCTGCTCATTTCACTCTTCATCATTTCATGCAAGTCTTTCCATGTTTTTCTAAAATCAACCTGCTTGTCATTTCTTACAGGAGTGTAACAATGATGACCATTATTACCAATATTATTAAATATTGTATTAGAAATATAAGCAGTGGGGCAGCTAGGTGGCGCAGTAGATAAAGCACGAGCCCTAGATTCAAGAGTACCTGAGTTCAAATCCAGCCTCAGACACTTGACACTTACTAGCTGTGTGACCCTGGGCAAGTCACTTAACCCTCATTGCCGTGCCCACAAAAAAGAAAGAAAGAAATATAAGCAGTAGCAATAAGAGAAGAAAAATAAAGTGAAGGAATAAGAATGGGCAATAATGTAATAAAACTTTCTCTTTTTGCAATATGATGATATACTTGGAAATCCTAAAAATACAACTAAAAAGCTGGTTGAAACAATTAATAATTTTAGCAAAATAGCAGGATATAAAATAAATCCACATAAATCATCAGTATATATATCACCAACAAAACTCTGCAAGAAGTAATAAGAGATACCCCATTTAAAATAACTGTAGACTACATAAAATACCTGGGAGCCTGCCTGCCAAGACAAACCCAGGAACTACATGAATAGAATTATAAAATACTTTTTATACAAATAAAGTCAGATTTAAATAATTGGAGAAATTAATTGTTCAAGGGTGGGTAGAGTCAATATAACAAAAATGACAATTCTACCTTAACTAATCTACTTATTTAATGCCATCCCAATTAAATTACCAAAAAGTTATTTTATTGATCTAAAAAAAATAATTAAAAAAATTATTTGGAAGAACAAAAGGTCAAGAATATCCAAGAAATTAATGAAAAAAAAACTGTAAAGGAAGGAAATTTGGTAGTACCAGATCTTAAACTATATCATAAGGTAATAATTTATTCCAAATGTCTCTGGTACTGGCTAAGGAATAAAAAGTGGATCAGTGGAACAGAGTAGACATACAATACACAGTAGTAAATGATTATAGTAACCTTGTGTTTGACAAAGGTAGATTTAAGCTTTTGGGATAATAATACACTATTTGGTAAAAATTGTTGGCAAAAGTGGAAAGCAGTATGGCAGAAGCTAGGTACAGACGAATATCTTAACACCATTTACCAAAAGAAGATCAAAATGGATACCTGATCTAGATATAGAAGGGCATAAAAGAAAACAGGAAGAATATGGAACACATTACCTATCAGATTTATGGTTAGAAGAATTTATGAATAAAAAAGAGAGTGCATTGTGAGATGTAAAATGGATAATTCTGATTACATTAAGTTAAAAAGTTTTTGTACAAATAAAACCAATGTAGCCAAGATTAGAAGGAAAGCTGAAAATTGAAGGGGGGGGGGAGCAGAATTTATACACAGTTGCTCAGATAAAGTTCTCATATCTCTAATATATAGAGAACTTCATCAAATTTATAAGATGTCATTCCCCAATTGATAAATGGTCAAAGTGTATGAACAAGCAATTTTTGGTTGAAGAAATCAAAGCTATATATATATATATATAGTCATAAGAAAAAAATGCTCTAAATCATTGATTATAGAAATGCAAATTAAAACAACTTTGAGATATCATCTCACAACGATCAGATTGGCTAAAATGAAAATGGGGGGGGTAGCTAGGTGGTGCAGTGGATAAAGCACTGGCCCTGGATTCCGGAAGATCTGAGTTCAAATATGACTTCAGACACTTAACACTTACAAGCTGTGTGACCCTGGGCAAGTCACTTAACCCTCATTGCCCTGCCCCTTTCCCCCCAAAAAATGACAAGAAGGAGAAAACTAATGTTGGAGGAGATGTGGAAAAATTGGGGTACTACTACACTGTTGGTGGAACTGTATGTTGGAGAGCAATCTGAAATTATGCCCAAAGAGTTATGAAACTGTATACTCTTTGACTCAGCAATACCACTATTTGGTCTATTTCCCAAGGTGATCAGGGAAAGGAAGAACCCACATATTCTAAAATCTTCATAGCAGCTCTCTTTGTGGTGGCAAAAAAATGGAGATTGAGGGGATGCCCATCAACTGGGAAATGGCTAAACAAGTTGTGGTATATGATTGTGATGGAATACTACTGTGCTATAAAAATTGACAAGCAGGTCAATTTTATTTTTTTCATTATTTCTTAATTTTATTTAAAATTTTTTTCCAATTATATGTAAAGATATTTTTTTGAGTTCTGAATTTTTCTCCCACCCTCCCTTCCTTCCCCTCTCCTGAAGCAAGCAAACAATCTAATATTACAATTATGTAAGAGAAGAATCAGAACAAAAGGGAAAAAAAAACATAAGAAAGAATAAACAACAAAAAATAGTATGCTTCAATCTGCATTCAGACTCCATAGTTTTTTTGAATATGGAGAGCATTTTCCAGCATGATTCTTTTGCCTTTTTTTTTGGATCATTGTATTGTTGAGAAGAGATATGTCTATCACAGTTGATCTTCACAGTATGTTGTTGATACTGTGTACAGTGTTATCTTCATTCTGCTCATTTCACTCAGCATCAATTCATGCAAGTCTTTCCAGGTTTTTTCTGAAATTCATCTGCTTATCATTTCTTACAACACGATAGTATTCCATTACATTCATATAGCACAATTTGTTTAGCCATTCCCCAATTGATGGGCATCCCCTCAATTTCCAATTCTTTGCCACCATAAAAAGAGCAGCTATAAATATTTTTGTATATGGGGGTCCTTTACCATTTTTTATGATCTCTTTGGGATATAGATCTAGTAGTGGTATTGCTGGGTCAATGGGTATGCATAGTTTTATAGCCTTTTGGGCATGGTTCCAAATTTGAGCAGGATGATTTTAGAAACACATAGAAAGACTTGCAAGAAATAATGAAGAGTGAAATGAGCAGAACTAAGAACTAAGAGCAATGGTTTTTTTTTTTCATAAAAGTATTTTATTATTTTCCAGTTACATGGAGAGATAGTTTTCAACATTTGTTTTTATAAGATTTCTAGTTTCAAAATTTTTCTCCCTCCCTCCACCCTCACCAAGACAGCAAGCACTCTGATATAGGTTATATATGTACAATCACATTAAACATATTTCTGCATTAGTCATGCTGTGTAAGAAGAATCGGAGCAAAAAGGAAAAACCTCAAAAAATAAAAACGAAAAAAATAGAAATAGTATGGTTCAACCTGTATCTAGATTCCATAGTTCTTTTTTTCTGGATTTGGAGAACATTTTCCATCATGAGTCCTTTGGAACTATCTTGGACCATTGTATTGCTGAAAAGAGTCAAGTCTATCACTGTTGATTGTGAGAATTGGAATAACGCCCCCTGCTGGGAGGAACATTTTGTGAGCTCTGGCCTGAGGACAAGCCATGAGGCCTTGGTGTCAGGAAGTGATGTTTGCTTGTGGGTACTGTCAGTCATAGCTACCAGCCAATTAGCTTGGAGCTGTGTGTGTGTGGACGGCCCTGCTTCTGTTTTCACAGGAGGCTTCTGAGACAAAGAAGGCTCTCTTTCGCCCAGGACCTGGTTCTGAGTGGAGCTGAGATGCTGGCTCCCTGAGATAGATGAAGGAATCTTGGCCTCTTTCTCTCTCCTCACCAAATTCTTATGCTCCTCAATAAATACTTAAAAGTCTAAACTCTTGCTAAAGCTTATAATTTATGGTGACCATTCATTAGATTTTTAGACAGTCTAGCTAGAATTTTAGCCCCGTACAGATAGCAACCCTACATGATCAACACACAATGTTGTTGATACTGTGTACAATGTTCTCCTGGTTCTGTTCATCTCACTCAGCATCAGTTCCTGTAAGTCCTTCCAGGTTTCTCTGAAATCTGCCTGCTCATCATTTCTTACAGCACAGTAGTATTCCATTAGATTCATGTACCACAACTTGTTCAACCATTTCCCAAGCATCCTCTCAATTTCCAATTCCTTGCCCCCACAAAAAGAGCAGCTATAAATATTTTTGTACATGTGGGTCCTTTTCTCTTTTTTATGATCTCTTTGGGATAAAGACCTAATAGTGGTATTACTGTGTCAAAGGGTATGCACAGCTTTATAGCCCTTTGGGCATAGTTCCAAATTGCTCTCCAGAATGGTTGGATAAGTTCACAGCTCCACCAACAATGCATTAGTATTCCAATTTTTCCACAGTTTCCCCAACATTTATTTTTCTTTTTGTCATATTAGTCAATCTGATAGGTGTCAGGTGGTACCTCAGTTGTTTTAATTTGCATTTCTCTAATCAAGAATGATTTAGAGCATTTTTTCATAAGGCAATAGATAGCTTTGATTTTTTCATCAAAAAATTGCAGGGCAGCTAGGTGGAGCAGTGGAAAAAGCACTGGCCTTGGATTCAGGAGGACCTGAGTTCAAATTTGGCCTCAGACACTTGACACTTACTAGCTGTGTGACCCTGGGCAAGTCACTTAACCCCAATTGCCTCGCCAAAAAAACAAAAAAAAGAAAATTGCCTGTTCATATCCTTTGACCATTTCTCAATTGGGGAATGACTTGGATTCTTATAAATTTGATTTAGTTCCCTATATATTTTAGAAATGAGGCCTTTATCAGAAATAGTGGCTATAAAAATTGTTTCCCAGCTTTCTGCCTCCCTTCTAATTTTGGATGCATTAGCAATATGTTTTACAAATAATAGTTAGTGACTAAGTTATTCTGAGTAGTGGGGCAGCTAGGTGGCTCAGTGGATAAAGTGCCAGTCCTGGATTGAGGAGGACCTGAGTTCAAATTCGGCCTCAGACACTTGACGCTTACTACCTGTGTGACCCTGGGCAAGTCACTTAACCCTCATTGCCCCGCAAAATCAAAAAAAAGAAAAGAAAAAAAGCTACTCTGAGTATATTAAAATCAGTTACAAAGTATGCATAGTATAGTTTTACATATTATACACTCACATATACATATATATGTATGTATATAAAACATCTGTGTTAAATGGTGAACTTCTCTAGTATGGGTGGGGAGGGAAGTGGAAAGATAGTTTGGAACTTAAAATGTAACAAAATAATTTTAATTAAATTTTAAAAAAGAGAAAATTTTAAAAATTGATGGTAAACAGCAAGGGATTTTTAAAATTGCAATTATAAATTTGGAAGATGTTAAAGGATGATATTTCACATATTTCTACTTCTCATCCCTGATATTACTTAATTGAAACTAGGTGAAGACTTGTACTGATAGTTGTTTTCTTATAATGAAAAGTCCTCCTAGTTCTTAACTACATATATATGCATGTTTAAAGCTGTACTTCTCAGTATTCAATTTAGTATATACGAAACCAAATATTGCAAAAAATTGGCCAAACTTTAGAAGAAAAAAAAATCCTTACTTTCTGCTTTAATTTTGCATCTTGTTTACAAGAAGCCTCCAAACAAGCCTGCCACTAAATTTTTTTTTTGGGGGGGGGGAGGCCGGCAATGAGGGTTAAGTGACTTGCTCAGGGTCACACAGCTAGTGTCATGTGTCTGAGGTCAAATTTGAACTCAGGTCCTCCTGAATCCAGGGCCAGTGCTCCATCCATTGCGTCACCTAGCTGCTCCCTGCACTAGTACTCTTAACAAACAATTTTTAGCTCTTAACTCTTGCATACTTTCCTCTAGGTATTCTAATTGATGTTACAGCAAGATGTGATTGTCTTTGAGAGCTTTGCTTGTAGATGTTTTGGAATCATTTTCTTCTGAGTTTGTGTCTTAAGTGCCCCTGTCACAACAATATCTCTGTATGGTAGGATTCTTTGCTCATTTCTCCAGACTTCATGCCTTTGCCCTTTGTTAGGGCCAGACTAAACATTTCTGGGTTGTGCTTGGTTCTCTTTTGTACCTCCTTGTCTCTTGATTTCTCTGTTATTCCTGGAACTCAGGGCTAGCTCAGGCTTGGAGTCCTGCAAACTTTCAATGTGTCTAAAGTGCCCTGATCTAGAGCTCAATTTGAGCATTGCCCTTCAGATCTGAGCTCTGCAAGACCCTGACCTGGGTTGGGATCAGAGCAATTCAACTACGGGCTTGTTGTGGTTGTACTTCTAGCAGATTGCTGCTGGACTAAGCCGCTATCAGCCAGTTACAAAGCTCTGCAAGTTCTGAATGACAGAACTTTGAATTTCTCTTAGGTGTAGGCTTTCTTCCCAGGTTATTTCCCTACAGTGAAGCTTATGAGCTTCAGATTGGACTGGCAGCTGTATCTGAGAGCTGCTCACTCCTGGTATCAGATACACAGCTACTGCCTGCTCTGGATCTTGTTCCTCAGTCCATAGTGAAGAGCCTCTGCTTCCTTCCCTGGGAATGCCATCCTTAAGCACAGGTCCCTTGCTCAGCACTGGATCTTTGATCCAGCGCTAGAGTAAACTACAGCTGACAGTTGGCACCTACTCCCTGAATGTTGTGAAGCTTGCTCTGCCAGAGCCACATGTGGCATCTTCTTTTCCCCTGGTTCAAAGCCTTGGCCCTGTTTCAGTTTCTGTGCTTAGGGACGGCTATACCTGGCTAGGTCCCCTATTCAGGGTCTGCAGACCTTATCTCCCTATGTTGACGTGAGCTGAAAAACAGACTTCTTATGTTTTCTTGGATCTCTTGATAAGAAACTGAAGCATTTTATAGATCTTCATTGAATAGTTGTGGAGGAGAGCTTGGCTGCACTATTTCCTTTCCCACCACTGTGGCTGGTCTCCCTACACTTTATAAAATTAAGTTGTAAAAGCAAAACTGCCTTAAAATATTTTGTGTGAGAAAATGGATTTTGGGACACCCAGAGGCCCCCACTCGAGGGGATTATATTAAGATTGATTGGATTGACTTTGCTGATTGACTCACTTGGAGTTAACTTGATTGGAACTACACCTACCTGAAGGCCTGGCCCTCAGAGGTTGTGTTCTCACCTCGGGCACCACACTCAAGTCCAGTGAACCAATGGATTTGCCTGATGCTGGCCAATTAGCTTGGAGCAGTGTGTAGGGACTGCTACAGGAAGCTTCCACTCACAGAGGCATAGGGACTTGCTTTTTGGCCTGAGACTCTGAGGTGGTGGTGGTGCCTTGTTCTTTCTGACTCTTGTATCCTAGGTACGTTGGGATTCTTAACTTTCTGAGCCAAGTGTTCTTTTTACTAATACTTGGTATACTTTAATACATGCTTAATGACCCAAAATGGTGCTAAAGCTTCTAATTTATAGGTAACAAGTATATTAGAAACCCCAGCTAATTTTTCCCAAATTTGGGACAGAAATAAGGTAGCCACATATAATTTTATATGCCACATTTGGATTATAGAACTGTGAGGTAAAATGAAGACTAATTATATCACTAAATCCTGTAGTGAAAAAATTCATTTAAGACACTGATGACACTGTCTAGTGCAAAGTTTCTTTGCTAGTACTTGCTTAGGGTTAGTAACATAAAATCTAAAGATATTATAATAAAATGGAATATTCAATATAATCAAGTTTTAAAAATTTCTGCATTAGTCATGTTGTGAAAGAAAACAGAACAAAAGGGTAAAACCTCAAAAAAGAAAAAACAAAAAAAAAAGCAGAAACTGTATAGTTCAATATGCATTCAGAACCCACAATTCTTTTTTCTGGATGTGGAGAAAATTTTCCTTCATGAGTTCTTTGGAATTGTCTTGCATCATTGCAAGGCTGAGAAGATCTAAGTCTATCACAGCTGATCATTACACAATATTGTTACTGTGTACAATGTTTTCCTGGTTCTGCTCACTTCACTCAGCATCAGTGCACTTAAGTCTTTCCAGGTTTTCTGAAATTTGCCTGCTCACAATTTCTTACAGCATATTAATATTCCATTACATTCATATACCACAACCTGTTCAGCCATTCCCCAATTGATGAGCATTCCCTTGATTGCCAATTCTTTGCCACCACAAAGAGAGCTGCTTTAAATATTTTTGTATATGTGGGTCCTTTTCCCTTTTTCATGATCTCCTTGGGATACAAACCTAGCAGTGGCATTACTGAGTCAAAGGAATATATCATCGTTTTAAAAGATCTAAGTAAAATTTATATGGTCAAGTGACCGATAGAAAAAGTCAACAAAAAGTAAATGCCATTTGAAGAAAAATACACTCAGACCATAAAATTGATTGGCTGTTGATACTATATTTAAGCAAATAAAGCCATTCACTCATGCATTTATTTAATGAATACACGGGTATCTTAAACTGTCCCCATACAATAATGCATCATTTTCCCAAATAAAATCTTAATACAATGTCAGTTTTTAAAAATTGGTTTATTTTCCACTGCTGTTTTTGTCAGGGAATCATCATACACAGACTGATCAAAACAACTCACATATCTGAGACCAAAACTAATCATTACAAAAATTATTTGTGAATAATAAAAGTTAAGTGCTGAGCACAACCCTCTAGTTTGCAACTCCTGGAACACCTTTTGATGAGAACACTTTTGGGGTTAAAGAGACCACAGTTTGGCTCCAATCTATATCTAAGCATTCTACATTCTAGCCAAACTACTTCTTTACTAGGAGTATTCTCGTTTTTGTGCCTCGGCTCATGCTATTTCCTTTACCTGGAATGCATTTCCCCTAGCTGTGCTTAATTCTTGCCTGTTCTTCAAGGTTTAGTTCAAATGTCATCTCTTTAAAGCATCTGGATTTACCCCTTTCCATTTCCCTCAGAAGAAACTCCTCTCTGTCTCCTCTTTCTTTTTAACAGTTTATCCTATATAACTTGTGGTCTTACTTCTGGTCTTACCTAGTGTCATCCCTCTTACTAGACTGTAAGCTCCATCAGGGCAAGGATTATATTTTCTTCTTTTCTATATTCCCTACAGAGTTGGTGCTCAATAAATATTTGCTGAATGAATGAATCTTTAACCACGTTTGCAAAACCTCTGGGCATATGAGACAGAAAACTTCTATACTACTTGAAGGACACAAGAGAATCAATTATCATCATCACCCATATCATTTCTTTTAAAAAATAAGACTTTTTCTCATGAACTATATGCATATACACACATTTATGTCATAAAACAAGTAAATTCACTAGCTTCCTTAAAATATTGAGCAAAATCAGTTATAGAAAAGATGATAGGAAATGAATACATTAATTTATTCCAGCTGCCCCTAGTTTAGGTTCTGTATTGAAATAACAAGTTTTATGGCTATCAGAGGTGGATGGGCTTTAATGATTAAACTGCTAGTTTTTGCTTTAGACTTTATCCTAAAATAATCAGATGATTTTCCCAGAGTAAACAGGGACCTGGGCAACTTGTAGACTGAAAATGTCATTTCATTTTCCAACTAAAAAGTATGTTCCTAGCAATACACAAGTTAAATTCCCAATTCCCAGAAAACAAAAGCCAAGACAAGAAAAACAACTTCTTCCATTCTTGCCCTTGCCCCCCAAATTACAACCAAGTCTCATCAGCAGTAAAAAAAACCTGATTCCATCTTTGAATTTTAAGGATGCAATACAGTAATATACAAAGTAGATTTGGTTCCACCTAAAAAATTCTTCCTTAGAAGCTAGAGCAAGCTATGGCTCATCTAGTCTTCTGTCAAAGAAGCTTAGAAATCTCAATATCTCTACATATTTATCATGGCCATGTACTAGTGCTCACAGAGGTAAATTTCCTCACTTGATTATAAATGTTAAAAGAGAAAAGTACATTTTAGCAGCAGCCAAAAATTTATATATTTTTATATATTTACAATATAGTACATATTTACATGCTTGTGTCAAATACTGAAATACAGAAACAGGACATCTGCAGTCACTAACATTTAATGCTCCCAAAGCATTTTTTTTCTTGTGCAAATTGAATAAGGTTTTTTCCCAACCTTCTCAGAAAGTTAGAGGCAATCAACATTCCGAAGTCCACCATCCATAGTTAAAGCGCCAAATCTGAAAAAGAGGAAAAAGTAAATCTCCCAGAATTTAACTGATTATTAAAATATATTTGAGAAGAAAATAGCACATATTTCTGGAAAAAGGTTTTTGTTTTAAAAAAATGAACTTTAAATAGCTATTTATTTCTTATGCTTTATCTGAAATCACAGTCAGAATCTTTATAGACATATAAAAAGATTAAAATCAATGAGGCTTTAATAATAGGTTCTCTGATTTTGACAAGCAAGCTTACAAACAAGCACAGGAGACTCTGATTATTAGAATCACTGTGAGAAATGGTAATTTTATTCCCCAAACTTGATAATTGAAATTTACAAAACCATTTTAGGAAAGTACCATTACCTCATATTTGTAAAATACTTTTTTTTTCAAAGAAAATTTATTTTCTGTACAATTTGTTTTTCCCCTCACTATATATATTAGCAATTCAAATCTAACATGGAAATTCTAACACAATTCTACTTCTCATTTGCTTCAAATTTTCTTCTGCTTTTTACTGTATTACAATGATTTATTAATACTCTTCTTTATCTTCCTTTTTTGGAAGTAGAACTAAAACTGTTTCCCCCAAACTCACCCCAACTACAAAAATAAAGTGTTCTGTTGTTACAAATAGTCATTAAAGTCACATTTACACAGACTGAGAAAATTTATGTCTCATTCTGCATCACTAATCCATCACTTCTGTGCCAAAAAGTAATTCATTGTCAGTTGTCAGGAACTGTAATTGTTCACTGCTTTGATATAATTCTTATCTCTATGAAAGCCGTTTTTCTTTATACTACTGTAATCATTGTATAAATTATTCTCCTGATTCTGCTTATTTTCACTCTTAATGAGTCCATACAAATCCTCTGACTTCAGTGAATCCATCTTTTATTTTCTAGATGCTATAATACTCTTTAAAAAAAAACCAAAACACTTTTATTAGATTTCTTCAATTTTTTCTCTCTTTCCCATTTTCTCCTTTCCTTTCTCTCCACTCCCCCAACACCTGGGGAAAAAAAAGACCAAACCCTTTAAAAAATATGCAAACAAAACAGATGCTTGCATTGGTCTTGTCCAAAAATAGCTGTCTCATTCTGCATCTTGAGTCTATCACCTCCTTTATCAGAGGCTGAGCAGCACATTTATTCACTGGGGCTATTGAATATGTACTGGTCACTAACCTGACTAGAAGTTCTTAAGTGTGTCAAAGCTATCTGTGTTTACAATATGACTTATTACCTAAACTGGTCTCTTGGTTTCACTCACTTCACTCTCCATCAATTCATACATATTTCTAGGGAATTTTTGAAACTGTCCCTTTTGCAATTTCTTATGGCACAATATTTCATTAATATATACCTTACATATACCATAATTTATATTGTAACTTGTTTGGCCATTTTCCCCAAACGATGGGCATTCCCTTTGTTTACAGTTCTTTGCTACAATGAAAAGCTGTTACAAATATGTCGGTACATGAGTTCCCTCGTTGATTTCTGTGCAATATAAGCCTAGTGATGGCATCACTGGGTCAAGAAGTACATACAGTTTACTGGTTTTCTTGATAGAGTTCTAAACTATAATTTTCCTTTTTGATCATCTTTGCCAAACTGATGTATAGGAGGTAGAACTTTAGAATTGTTTTAACTTGCATTTTTTATCATCAGTGATTCAGAGCATTTTTCCATACTGTGGTTGACAGTATGAATTTCTTCCCCTGAAAACTGCCTTTTCATATCCTTTGAGAACTTCTCTTGGGGTCAGGGTGATAAGGGAAAGCTTTTGGCTTTATACATTTATATTCATTCCCTAAATATCTTGTATAGCAAACTGTTTATCAGAGAAATTTGCTGAAAAGGTTATTTTTCTGTTACTTCTTTTTAAATTTTAACTACTCTGGTTTTGTCTATGGAAAAAATATCTTAGTTTTATGTAACCAAAATTGTCCATGTTATCTCCTGTGATCCTCTCTAGCCCTTGTTTGTCAAGAACTCCACAGCTGTAAAAAGTATGCCCTTTGCTGATAGTCTAATATATTTATGATATGACGTTTTAATATCTAGGTCACATGACCATTTTAATCTTGTGATATATGATGTGAAGAGCTGGTCTAAATCTAATTTCTGCCAGACAGCTTTCTTTCTTTTTTGGGGGGTGAGGCAACTGGGGTTAAGTGACTTGCCCAGGGTCACACAGCTAGTAAGTATCAAGTATCTGAGGTCGGATTTGAACTCAGGTCCTCTTGACTTCAGGGTCGGTGCTCTATCCACCGTGCCACCTAGCTGCCCCTGCCAGACAGCTTTCTAAGCAGTTAAAAAAAAAAAAAATCAGTGAATCCTTACACATAGTAGCTAGAGTCCTTGGGTTTATCAAACACTACACTACTGTGTTTGATTCCTTCTGGGTATTGTATACCTGTTATGTTCCACTGACCAACTTTTCTAGTTTTTATAAAGTACAAAAGTTTTTTTGATGATTACTGCTTTGTAATATAATGAGATTTGATACTACTAGGCCACTCCCTCACCATTCTTAAACACTCTCGACCTTTTATTCTTCAAGATCAATTACTCCCCTAGTTCTATAAAGCAATCCTTTATTTTTATGGGCATTGCACTGCATCTGGAATTAAGATTGTATTGTCATTTTTATAATACTGACATGGCCCAACCATGATCACTTCCTATTTCTCCAATTATTTACCTCCGTCTTTATTTCCATAAAGACTGTTTTGCAGTTTTAGTCACATAATTTCTGTATATCTTGGAAGCTGGATTCTTAGATTCTTCATATCTAATACTGTCTTCTTTGACTAATATTTCTCATTCTTTTGCATATATATTCGTTTGAGATATTGGCCTATGGTTTTCTCTCTATGCTTCACTGCTCTCTGGTTTAAACATCAGGGCCATATTTTTCTCAAAAAAGAATTTTGCAAGATCTCATTTTCCTCTACTTTTGTAATCAATCGATATAATGCTTGTATTTATTAATCTTTGAATATCTGATAGAATTAACTTGTGAACAGCTCTGCTCTTGGGGTTGCTTTCTCAGAGTTCCTTCCATGGCCCCTCCTGATTGCCTAAATCAGGAGGGGCTGTACTCGCCTTCTTAGGTTCCTCTTGACTCCTGTGATTTGATTTCCAAGTTCCTACTCAGCTTTTTTATCCAGAGTGAACAAAAGTCCTCGTCTATGAAAGAGCATTTCCCCCTTTAGGAGTATGCTCAGTTTTCAGGATATATTATTACTGATTGCAAGCCTTTAGCTTTTGCCTTTTGGAATATTGTATTCCAAGATTTTTCTCTCCTTTTCTATAGAAAAGGTCTGTGATCCTGACTGTGGAACCTCACTCTTTGATCTCTTTCTTTCTGGATACTTTCAAATAATGTTTCTTTGATTTGATTTTGCCTATGGTTTTTCTGGTTTTTTTCAGTTTGGAGTTTCTTTTCAGGAGGTGGGTTCTTTCTATTTTCACTTACCTTCTCATTCCAATAGATGTGAGGAGTTTTATGATTTTTTGAAATATGGTATCTAGGTTTTTTCATATGGTTCTGTTTTTGAAGGAGTCTGATATTCTTAAATAATCTGATCTCCCTAGTGAGACTTCCTTTACCGGCAACAGGTTCTAGACTTCTTTTTGTGGAATTCTGGACTAAATGGAAGAGCCTACTTCTATTTCTTTCTTAAATTCTTTCTTATTATTCTGTCTGGGGTTCTTTTAAGATATTTGCCTAGGTTTATGTGGGAGAGTTAGACTTCTCTACAACCTGTCATATTACTATCAAAACCATTAAAAATTTTCAAAACACTTTTACATAAATTATTATTATTGGTGGCAATTGAGTTAAGTGACTTGTCCAGGATCACATGGTTACTAAGTGTCTGAGGTAAGATTTGAATTCAGGTTCTCCTGACTCCAGAGCTAATGCTCTCTCCACTGTCCCACCTAACTGCCCTTAACATATACTATTTAATTCTGTCTTTACGATGACCAAGTGAATAGTATTATTATGCCCATTTCACTTATAAGAAATTCAGAAAGATTCACCACAGCACAAACCTGAAAGAGAACTTAGAAATGATCTTGTTCAACTCTTTCATCTTAGAAATGAGGAAGCTGAGCCCCTGAGACGTTAAATTATTCGCACGAGGTCACACATCTCATTAGATATGGAGCCAGAACTAGAATTCAAATCTTCTCAGTCTAAGTGTTTTTCCACCACACTACATTCTGAATTTTGGACCTACAACAGAAGCTCAGGGTTTGACCAAGATAAGCCTTATGTTTAAAGAGGTCTTTGATACATTTCTACATATAGCTAACAACTTTTTTTTTAAAACTACTAAGTAGGTCTCTTTGGAGCTTAAGTCTCATAAGGTCTTTTTCACCTGGTCTTTAAAAACTGGTTATGATATAGTACTTGAAGCACTATAACATACAAACAAAAACAGGTGTCAAAGCTGCATAGGGATTACTCTGGTGTAGGAATCAAATGTGGTACAATAGTCTTAGACTCAGGAGACCTGACTGAATCCCAACTAGCTCCGTGACCAAGCTTCTTCATCTGTTATTATTTCAGAGACAACTACTACTAGCATGCTGCCTGGCAGTAAGAGGTACTCAATAAATATTTGTGGGGATGAACTCAAGAAGGGTCAGGGATAATCCAAACAACTCCCATGGTAAAGGTTTGGCAAGCCTTCTGTCACCCTGTGAAGTGAGCATGCTCCAGGCCTACTGGCTCTGTAAACTCTGCCCTGTGCTTGGCTTCAGGCATCTTTTATATTTGAAGGTGCACATGCAGCTGGCACAATATTCCAGCCCCAATAATAAACCAAAGTATTCCAGAATGGCGCCTAACAAGTAGCTTTGAGATCAGCAAATAAAAAATGATTGTTCAAATGGCAATTTTTGCACACAATATAGAGAAGGCTTTGAATCAAATAAGCTATTGACGGGGCAAATAGGTCTGTGTCTATGTTTTATTTGGTAGATATTTATTGGGGGTGGGGGTGGAGAAGAACCTCACCTCTCTAAAATATGATTATTTTCAGCAAGTTCTTTAACAACACCTTCCATCTCTTCCTTCAATTTCTTCATGCTATAAAACAAAAATTAGCAAGTTGTTACTACTCCTCAGAATTACATTTATAACATGAAATTTCTATCTGCTGATTTAATGAATTCACAAGTAATGTTAGACAGTAGTTCTCATGCAATTTTGAATATTACCCTGGATTTACTAATATCAAATACTCAGAGCTAAAAATGGTGACAAACTGAAAATTAATCACTCAACTGTGAATTTCTTACCCAAGAGTCATCTCCACTAGTGTGTTAGAGCTTGGATAAATGGGGGCCATGGTATGTTTTATTCCACTGGAAGCTGTAAACAATTTCTGAGGCAAAGTTTCCTGTAACTGAAATATGGAAAAAGTACCTATGAATTGTAAAACAAAAAGCAACAACTTTTCTACTTCACGCTACAACTTTTAATAAAATCATTAATTTGAGTTTGGAGTCAAAACTGCTAGCAGTTTTGTGTCATCTTGTGAGAAATAACTGTGTTTTTCTCAGAGAAACCATATCCTGGTCGCATATTTTGTTATTTCCTTAGTTTCTAGCTTACATCCTGCCATTGTATAACTTCAGGGACACGCTGGCTATACCATATATCTTAGCCCCCCAGCATGAGCTCATGATCAGAGTATGCTATACATCGTGCCCTCTCTGATTTCAGTTAGATGTCGAGTATAGATTCTAACTCCTAACGACCAGCCAGTGGGAGTCAGACAGGGATGGGAGGGGGTATTGCATTAGGATCATATATAATACTTGTTTTTGAATCTGAGGGCGTACTTACTATACACGGGTGTGTACCTTTTCTCAGAGAAAGAAATAAACTCCTTTTTTTTTTTTGCTTTCACTGACTCCGGGTATTTATTTTGAGTAGGTGGTCTCTTGTTCCACACAATATGACAACATGACTCACACAAAAATCTCATAATAATTTTAAGTTGCTAGCTATGTGAAATATATAGGTAAATGTTTCCAACCAAGAGATTTTAATTATAACAAATGTTTTTCCTTTGCAACCCCAGTTCCTTAAACATAATAAACCATTACTTTTACATGGGATTGAGCAAACACCTGAGTATTCTGAAATGTGGTTGTAAATGTCAGAGCTTCTTAAACTTTTTCCAGGGGCAGCTAGGTGGCGCAGTGGATAGAGCACCGGTCCTGGAGTCAGGAGTACCTGAGTTCAAATCCGGCCTCAGATACTTAACACTTACTAGCTGTGTGACCCTGGGCAAGTCACTTAACTACAATTGCCTCACCCCCCCCCCAAAATAAATAAAAAAACTTTTTCCACTCACAACCCCTTTTCATCTGAGAAAAAAAATTTTATAACCCCAGGTATATAGGTACATAAAATAGATATAATTAACTTTTGCTGTTGCCAAATTTTTTGTGACCCCCACATTCAGTTATGTGACCCCACAGACCCACAGTTTAAGAAGCTTTGGTATTTGGCAAAGTGCCACTTTTAATTCCTAGAATGCCACTCATTAGTCTAATCAGCATCATTAAGGGCCTATTTTCACAAAGTATTGTGGTCAAGGCTGGAAACAACATAACACTACACTAACAGTCTCCGTCAGGATAGAGCTCACCAGCTTATAATAAGGAAGGCACAAACCTAGATCACTATGTCTAGGGTTCTGGGCATTAGGAGAAGGCAGGAACATGTATATGTGCAAGGAACAAAGAGTTATGTAGTTTGGCTGGAACATATAATGCGAGAATAATAATAAAAGCTATAGTGAGGAAAGGTAAGGGGGCAAAAAACCTATGGAGAGCTTCTAATATTAAGAAAAGAAACAGGAATTTTTCTCTATTGGGATAAAGGAGTCATCAGTGACTTCTAGGCTTAGGCCTGACACTATCATGACAATCACCAAGAAGGCTGCTCTGGGGCAGCTAGGTGGCACAGTGGATAGAGCACCAGCCCTGGAGTCAGGAGTACCTGAGTTCAAATCCAGCCTCAGACACTTAACACTTACTAGCTGTGTGACCCTGGGCAAGTCACTTAACCCCAAATGCCTCACTTAAAAAAAAAAAAAAAAAAGAAGGCTGCTCTGGCAAGAGCATTAAAGACTGACTGAATGAAAGAGACAAAGGAGACAGGAAGATTTTCCTGGAGGTAAGAAGTCTTGTCAGTAATTTTAGAAAAGAACCATCAGGGGCAGCTAGGTGGCGCAGTGGATAGAGCACCGGCCCTGGAGTCAGGAGTACCTGGGTTCAAATCCGGCCTCAGACACTTAACACTTACTAGCTGTGTGACCCTGGGCAAGTCACTTAACCCCAATTGCCTCACTAAAAAAAAAAAAAAAAGAAAGAAAAAGAAAAGAACCATCAAACCTAGCCCAACTTCTCTCCACAGTATGACTACTGTCTGTAACACCTTCAACAAGTAGTCATCTAGTGTCTGTTGAAAAACTTGAGAACTCACACCTAGAAGCAGCCCATATCATTTAAAAGATGTCAGCTTGGGGGCAGTTAGGTGGCAAGTAGATAAAGCACTGGCCCTGGATTCAGGAGGACCTGAGTTCAAATCCAGCTTCAGATACTTGACACTTACTAGCTGTGTGACCCTGGGCAAATCACTTAACCCTCATTGCCCTGCCCCCTCCCCCCCCCCAAAAGTTAGGCACATCCTGTGATGTTTCTCCTATGAATTGCTAAAATGAATATTCTCAAATATTGTTTATCTTAATTTAATATCAGTGGTATTTGGGGGGGGAGGAAGGAGGAAAGGCTTTTTTTCCCCAGTCAGAAAGGATCCAGTACCTCATTAGTATAGTCCTGGTACTTTGATACCTCTTCCTCCATATCAAAACACTGATTAGTTAGAGATGATAACTGTTTCCTTAGGTGAAGCATCTTTCTGAAAGTAAAATGAATTCACTTAAAATAAGCAAGTTACAAAAATAGATGCCATGAAAATGTAAAAGTATATATTGTAAAAATCAAAAAGCTTTTTTTTTTTACCTCATCCACTCTTCTGCCTTGTCCAAAAAGGTTTCATATTTTTCAACACACTCATCAGTAAAGTGGCTCATAGCTTTTGTTGCATAAAAAAATAGTTTCTGCCTGTAATTTAAAAATAATCAATGAAATCTTGTCCCACACATTTCTTAATCCCTTCCACACACACCTTAAGTTTATTAAAAAATATGATAGAAAAGAGTAAAATTACCAACAGTGGAAAAAGGAATTTTTTCATCACTCTTAAAATAAAGAAATGTATATTTTGTGATGAGTAAAACTAAATGTGTGGAAACCTATTTCTGTCCCAAATGTAGGGAAAACTAGCTAGGGTTTACTTATAAATTAGAAGCTTTAGCACGAGTTTAGGCATTAAGCATTTATTTAAGAGTAAAGAGAGAACATGTGGAGTTCAGAAAGATAGGAAAGCCTAGCTAAGATCTATGGGAGAGAGAGGAGGAAAGGCTGCCTTCACCCACAAGTCCCAGGCCACAAAGAGGAAGATCCTGTGCCTGTGAGAGCAGAAGCTCCCTGAGGGTCCAGAAGAGAGGTGGTCCCACACACTGCTCCAAACTAATTGGCTGGTAGCATTCAAGTCTACTGATTGATGTGACTTGAGGCGGTCCATGAATAGGCCGTGCTTTGGTTAGAGTTCAGATCCTCTGGTGGGAACAAGGCTTTGTGAGGTAACTTTCTGACATCAGACTGACCTTAAAGTCAAGGTCAGCCAGGCTCTCTCAGCAAGGGGGTCCCTGGAAATAATTTTATCATGCTTTCCATCAACAACTTTACATATGTACACATTCCAACTTTTCAGTATGCTTTTTGTATTTAAAAACTACTATGGTGGAGCAGCTAGGTGGTGCAGTGGATAGAGCACCGGCCCTGGAGTCAGGAGGACCTGAGTTCAAATCCAGCCTCAGACACTTGACAACTTACTAACTGTGTGACCCTGGGCAAGTCACTTAACCCCAATTGCCTCACGAAAAACAAACAAACAAAAACCTACTATGGTAATACTGGAATTTACTAGGAGGACGAAAGAAGATTGTATCATATTTGGTAAACTATATAAGGGCTTTCAATGATTTCAATCTGTTCCCTATTGTGTGAGGCTCTCTTTTTTAACACTGATGTTCTCCTGGTGAAGATATGGCTGCCAATCATGTTATAACTCCACAACTTCAAACAAAAAGTTTTCCAAGGGGCATGAAGTGCATTGGCAAGATGCCTGGTGGGCAAATAGCATATTACCAATATTGACTAGCTTACAAAAAGTGACCAAAAACCCCATAAAGGGCATGTTTAATTGGAAAAGGCAAGGAAGTCATGTAATGAAAGAGAAATAATAGACCGACAATCACAGAACACAGGTCTCAAGAACAGAGAGCAGGTCGATCTGACTGGAACACAGAAAATGTGAAAAATAATAACACCACCAGAGAGGTGGGTGGGAGTCATACTGTGGGAAAGCTGAGGAGTCAGTATTTTATTTGTTTTATTTGGACAAGAGGGAACCACTAAAGATTTTTTAGTAGAGAAGTGAAACGGTCAGTTCAGTTTTGTGTGAAATATCAGTTTGGCAGCCATGTGGATAATGGATTGGAGAGGGGAAAGAAGGAAGTAGGGATACCCATCAAATCACAGGAATATGGGATAAACAGGCTACCTGCCTTGGCTTGGACAAGAATCCAGAAAGCAGCAAATATACTTTGTGAGTTATTTACCCTCTGGTAGTGATATATTTTTTTAAAGCATGTGTGGGGAAAAAAAAAAAGTATGTGTGACTTGGCCAAAATGAAAGGAATGTGGTTTGTCATGAGGTTTTATACTAGTTATACTAGACAGCAAAAGTCCATATCAATAATACTTTGAAGCTGGTGGGAGGTGGGGGTGGCACTGTTCACTATGACAAAAAAGGAGAATGAAGAGTAGAGGCACGAAGCTCTTCTCTTTTTAACATTATTTCCAGCAGTGAAAATTGTAGTTCTGTATAATTCTGATTTTTCCTTTCTACTTCATCATTTTGTTCCAGGAATGTCACAGGCCTTAATAAACTATATACACATAGCAATCAGCCTTGTGAAGTCAAGGTTAAAGGGCAAGTGTTTCAGGGCAGCTAGGTGGTGCAGTGGATAGAGCACCAGCCCTGGATTCAGGAGTACCTGAGTTCAAATTCGGACTCAGACACTTGACACTTACTAGCTGTGTGACCCTGGGCAAGTCACTTAACCCCCATTGGCCCCCCCCCAAAAAAATAACAAAAAAAGGGCAACTGTTTCTATGAAGAAATTGACAGTAGTAGGATAAGCAGAATGGCAACAAGAAACAATCTGATGACTAAAAATGTAATTTAGGTACTTACTTATCAAATTTGTGAATCTGTTCTTCATTGTAAGCCAGTCCTAGAAATAAGAGTTTATCACATTAATTTTGTTAATTAGAATCTCAAAATGTCACAGAGTTCTTCTGAAATTATGTAGTTCAAAAAACCAAGAACTTAAATTTTTCAAAAGACCTTAATAAACTATTTCCCTTAAGCAATCATTACTATCGAGAATCACATTTCTTAAAAGAGCAATCACTAATATACACAATTAAAATTAACTCATCAAATAAAGTAAGTTAAAATTTACTTACTACGTTCTGCTTTGTCTTTTTTGAACTGATAGTAAATCTCTGTAATGCAATTTAGCAGGACTTGCAGTTTTTCTACACTATTCCGGAAAAAAGAAATCAAGAGTTCTACTGTAGTCAGTGTGGCAAAAGGCAGGTAACAATGAAGAACTGAGTAAATAAAGCTAGCTTTTACTTACTTTCGGTCTTTTGGATGTGTTCCTTCCTGGTTTGCCCAGGTATCTGCCAACAAACCCCCAGGAGACAATTTGCTTTTGATATCCTGAAGACTGGTTTCTATTGTTTCCTGTGAGCTGGAGAGCTAGAGGAGAATAACAAATGAGAGATTAGAGTGCTAAAAATCACAAAGATGATCCTATTGGAGACAACATCTGTGTATTATTCTGCACTTGCATAGCAGACTTCAAATTAGTCATTTCCATCAGTAAGCACAGGGATGGTAAGGACGAATTCATCATTTGTTTTCTTAAGATTTCTTCATTGCTTTAGCTTAAACTTTTAACGATGATGAAGCTGAGGAAGTTAAGAGAATACTGGGTGGAGTCAAGATAGTTGTTATTCACATTACAGAAGAAAGCGAAAGTGGGTTCTATGACATGAAGCAAGTTACTTCTCTGTCTCTGCCTTTCCTCAACTACAAAGGTGGGGTTGCACAACCTCTAAGGTTATCACTACCTCTAATTTTGTGCAGCATTAGTCTGCCAGCACACCTGCCCTGAAAAGTTTTTCTGGCCTGTACTCTATTAACACAGCCAGAGAAAACACAGGCTCATCTCTGTGCCATGAGGAGGCACTGGAGTAGAACCCTGGATTAATTTCTCATTTATTACTTACTTTGTTATTCATTTTTGGGTAATTTCAAGGAATACGTTAACTTGTATTTATAAGTTAGATTTATTTATCACAAGAAGTCAAAATAAGGGAACATTATGGAGAGCACAAATGGACTAATGAGTTGATACTAGGCAAGGCACTGCCCCTCTGTGGACGTAGTTTCCCTTTTTTGGAGGGGGAGGGGGATAAATGAGTGAGTTAACCTAGATAATCTCTAATCTTGCCTTCAGCTCTAAAATGTTACAATTCTAAGAAAAGGCTTAAATTATAGCAGGAGGAATTGGGGTAGGATAAAATATATCACTGAAATTTTTGTTTGCTCTTGGAAGATAAGGAAGAATCTTTCCAGATCTTTAAGATGGCTTGATATAGGTAGACTAGGAACTAATCAACCCCATGCTCCATTTCTAAGATAAGGAAAAGATGGACTACGGATTTATTATGTTTTAAAGTGTGGTAATTACTTACTCTCAACAATTTAGTGTGTATGTCTGAAATTTCACCCAGCTCTGCAGCTTCCAAATCAATCTGCATCAATTTTTCATATCTGTTCATAATAAAAATAGTCACTAGGAAAAATATTAAATGGTAACACAATGCATACATATATTCATATTCTAAAAAAGATTTAGAAAAGTTACATTTAAAGGTCAATTAACAAAATCAGATTCACTTACTAGTCTATCTAAGAATCAAGAAAAGGTGATACATATGGCTACCAAACTCCCAAGAGAATGGCAGCTCTCTAAGAAAAAGAAAATTTTGCATTACTTTAATGTAACCTATGCAGTGAAGGGGGAAAGTGTGCACGTTAAATTAAATAGCTTGAGGGTACATATTTGCTCAGCTATTTCTTTTATTTTTCCAGAAAGGATTTCTTTCATTTAATTAGAAAAACTGAAATTACTTATACTTATAATTTTTCATATAACCCTTAATATGGGAGAGGAAGTACTATAATAAATTTCCTCATATCCCTTTTTACTTATCAAATAAATTCACCTCTTAAATGAACAGGATTAATTTTTCAAACTTTCAATACAGTTTAATAAAACTCTCTTGAGGAAAAGGCTAACTAATGACTGATAAGGCAAAACTGGCTGCTCATGACATACCTAGGGAAGTGCACCACACACATGTAAAACAACTGAAAAAAATATGTTTACAAAACAACATATCAACAGGTCTAAATCGATTTAGTATAGTACAAATTGAATGCAGAAGTAGTCCATACCTGAAAAGGACAGATATTTTGAATTGGATAAAGGGCTTAAAGGATTTCAGGGATTGAACTGCTCAGGATAATAACTTGTCTTTGATTGTAATGAAGGTCAACCAAATGGCAAAACCATTCCTTAAATCTTCTCTTCACCTCAAAACTTTGATATTCACCCAACCTTTCTTCCTTCTCTACTATCTCAGAAGACGAAATAGCCATCAGATATCTAATTTCAATAAGTACCAATGGAAGCAAAGGATAAACACCTTTTAAAAAATTCCTATTGCCTTTGCCATACATATAACTAGACTATGTATGAGAGTATAAAATCAAGGTACTCTAAGACAGGCTTAAGATGAACAAAGTAATGAAAAATCAGGACTATCCCAGAGCTCTGAAAAATGTATTGAAATAAGATCTAAGTGTAACTATTTTTTAACTGAAGACTGTAAGATTTTATTTTCCAGTGTAGAGTTTTTGACTTATAAGGTAGAAATTAGATGTCTTTATTTTCAATTTTTTTTCCTTCTAAAAAAAGAAAGAAAAACAAAAATAAAAACCTCTCGTGACTTAGTATTTAATTTTTCCTAAGAAATAATGATATTTTGTTTTTATATTATAGCCACCAGCCCAACAGGAACTTTATCCTGAACACTACTAATAAAATAAGCTCTTTTAAAAAGGTAATTAAAGTTTAAATTAAATTTCAGGAAATGTTACCATATTATGACAATGTTACCATATTATGACAAGGACATATTATGACAAGGACAGCTAAGAAATGCAACTGAGTCTAACATTTTAACAACTAGAAGCAAGGAAGTGATCTTACTTACATTTTCACAGCTTTTTCAATGTTCCTGATACAGAAATCCAGAGAAATCACAACTTCTGTCTTTTTGTGTATGGTTTCATTATAATCTTCTTTAATCAGTTCACTGTAAAGTAATACTAACCACATCAGTCTGCCTCAAGAGTTATTGGATTTTCTCTTTCCCACCACTTATAGTAACAACAGCTGTTAAGAGACGTCTTATTCTTACAGATCATATGACCTACTATATACATACTTTATAACATTCTTAACATATATGAAATTTGATTCAGATGGAGGACACTGCTAAAAAATATTTCTAAGCACTATGATAGCACTTAATTTTACAAGATTTACTGTTGGTTGGTTTAATGTTTTAGAATTTGGGAGTCTTATAATCCTATGATCACAAAGTACACTTATGCATTTATTTGGCATTTATTTTATACTACTACAGTTTATTTTTCCCCATTGGAAACACCTGACATTGTGACATACATTCCTTTTATAATTATACCATTAATTTGCTCTCTAAAAGTACAATACCACATATGTAACATATGAGTTTTCTTCTGTTCCATAATTTAAAAAAAATCATAAAATCTGAATACTCCTGTGATTCATTAAGTTAATAAAGAAAAGGACCAACAATTTCACGGGTCACTGAAAAATCCACTTGAATGGAACAAGCGAAACAGAAAGTTTCTTTCAATAGTACTACCCAAATATATACAGCAAAACCTTCTAAGAAGCATTTTCCCCCTAAAAAAAAGGAATTAATTATTAAAAACTTCATGAAGATAACTCCCAATACTCCCACTTCACCATTCTCTCTCTCCTTATCCCTTGTAATCTAGTTCCTGTTCCCACAACCCCACTGAATATATTTTCTCAAAGGCCACAAATGACCACTACTTGCAATTCTAATGGCCTTTTTTCAGCCTTTGTCCTTGCTCTACCTTTTTGTAGCCTTTGACACTACTGACCACCACCCCTCCCTTCTGAAAGCTGCTTCTTTCCTTAGGCCCAGACATTTCACTCCCTAGATTCTCTTCCAATTTCTAACTGCTCCTCGTTTGTTGCCACTGGTTCCTGTCCATCTCCCCAAACCTCTTAAACTCTTCTCAACCCTGTCCCACATGCTCTTTTTCTCTAGTCTCTCTTGGCAATCTCATCAATTCCCATAGTTTCAATCACATCTATGCAAGTGGCTCCTAGATCTTTCCCCCCAACCTCTGAATTTCAGGTCTGCATCTCTTAATTGCCCACAGAATGCTCCCATCCAATTGACCCACTGGTACTTCAAACTCCAAGTGTTCAACACTGAGCTTTTTATATTTGTCCCTAAATCTATACCTTTCTTACTTCACTGTCAGTGGTACCACCACTCAGCCAGTCTCCCATTGTCAAGTGTTGGTTTTATCTCTGACCCTTCCCTCTCCTTCACTTTTCATATCCAGTTATTACTATGTAGAGACAGCTCTACAATATTTTTCTCCTCTATCCCTCTTATGGCCACCATCCTAGTCCAGCTCCCAATTCCCATGGGTCTGGGCTACTACAAGCATCTCCTGATAGGGTTCCTTGCCCATTTCCTTATGCTCTTCTCCAACAGCTTCCACACTGCTGCCAGACTCATCAATGAATCTGAGGTGGGAAAGGAACCTCAGTGACCTCTAATTCACCATCTATATGAAAGGAATTCCTATGGTAACATACCTGACAAATAGTCACCCAGCCTCTGCTTGATGACAGCCAAGGAGGCATAAGCCCTCAACTCTCTAGGTAGTTCATTCTACTTTGGGACAGTTCTAATCCTTAGAAGTCTTTCCTGAAGTCAAGCCTATATCAGCTTCTTTACACCTTCTACCTGTTGCTTCTGATTCTGCCTTCTGGGAAAAAACAGAAGCCTAATCCTTCTTCCACGAGAGCCCTTCAAATACTTGAGGTGGCTGTTGTGTCCCCCGAATCTCTTCTCCAGGCTAAATGTCCTCAATTCTTTCCATTGACTCTTATGTGATGCAGATGCAGTGCCATTTACCATCTGGGCTGCTGCAGTGGGACAGTCTTCAACTGAATATCCTTCTTAAACCATGAAACCCAGAACTTAACACAGTCCTCCAGAAGAGATCTGGCAAGAGCCAAGTGTGAGACGGTCACCTTCCGATTTCTTGGAGCTCTGCCTCGCTTAATGAAGCCCAACGTTTCATTAGGTTGTTTTTTTTGTCTGCCACATCATGCTGCTGACCCATATTGAGTCTGCAGTCCACTAAAACTCAAGAGATTTTGCTCAAAATAACGGCTGTCTAATCTTCATATTATACTTATGAAATTGAGGTTTTGGACCAAGCTTAAGACTTTACTGGATTTCACCGTACCACGTCTTTTGCATCCTAACTCTGACATTCTCTTTAAGAAAAGATTTTTCTTCCTATATGGAGAAGCTGCAAATGTTACTATGGTTTTATACGGTCTCTTAGCCAAGTTTATAGTCTCTTCCTCCCCCGCATTGTGGATACTCATACATCCAATCAAGTTTCTCTGCTCTTCAAAGGAAGAGTCAACTACTTAACAACTGTATCTTCTATGAGATTAAATTCGTTCACAGGAGGAATTCCCTCATGTCATAATCCTTGGAGGAAATGTCCTTGCCAATGCATCAATCTGAAAGGGATGAAAGACCCTTTAGATAGCTTATGATGACTAAAAAGTTGCCATCTATCTCAAATTTGTGTCATTGGCAGATTTGAAGAGCATGAACAGATCACAGATCCTTGGGATAGTCTAAATACATCACGCCATCCTGACATTGTAAAGAATTAATTGTTATTTGACACATTGAACCATTAACAAAGACTCTTTGAGTTCTAACATAAGACTGGAAGGTTGTGGTCATGATAACGTAATAAAAGAGATACTTTAGGATGCAAGCCCAACCTTCTGAAGGTATCATCCAGGGGAATTATGCTACTTTCTAACAAAGTCTCCTGGTGACATATTAATAGGAGGTGCTTAAATGCTTGTTGAATGCTGAATGAATGGATCTGACCTAATATGGTTATATTTTTAAGAAATTAAATTAATCAAGTAAGTTGTTTGTCTAAATTACTTGCTTGGCTCTATGTATATTTGGCTTGCTAGAGTGGATCAGAGGGAAGTGCGAAGTGCAGGGGAAGGATTTGGAGCAATTAAAAGCACATCAGAAAGATAGCACTGAGTAGATACTGACTTCGTACAAAACCCTCTCCCAGTAGTAATGCCCAGAAAAAGGCAAGCGTCTGTCTGTGTGGGAGCAGCCATAAAGCCATTCCAATGTCATCTCTTTGGGGTAAGGGTTATAGGTTGTTTGACAATGATAAGCTGTATCCTTATATAAATGACCATCTCACAATTTAACATATTACTTACATCAGCCATCGTATTCCTTTTCGCATCAATTCCTGATAAAGCAGCAAGGTAGTAGCAATTCTACAGGCATAACAGACGACACCTGTTATTACCTAATGGGAAAAAAAGTTAGTGATAACTGGGCTAATGATAATAAACCATAAAAAACTATGCAAAATCTTAAGCACTTATACAAAAATCTTCAAGCTTGTTATTAGTGTTACTGATGATCTTCAAGCTCAATACCAAGTTTACTAAATGCACAAGACACCTAAAAGCATAACACTGGATACTTAAAAAAAAAAGTGTATAAGCACAGATCAGTCAGTAAGAAAGAGAAATAAATGGGACACACATCAAAAGAAAATCCATATAGCTTTTAGGGAGTATTTAAAAATGAATTTTCTAAACCGGGAGTTCATAATAAAATATGGGACAAAGCACTGGCAACTTGTTAAACATTGTAGAAGATAAAGAAAGAGAAAAACCAAAGTCCATCGAAGGAAAATCTCCCTTGTATCAGGAGTCCATTTAAATGATTCTACCCCAGGTAGGTCAATATACGTGAAGAATTACACCTTGGCTTGAATAAAGGAACAAAGGTTATTTTAAAATCAGTAATGTTATTTCTCACTTCCACAGATCAGCTTTGATTTTAAACTAATGTCTTTAAGGATATGAAATATTCTAATTAAATACTAACCTTTGCCATACTAGCATCACTATCCAAATCATAGCGTGGATGTACTTTAGGGAGTGAAACTAAAATAGGAAATAAATAATTATTCAGACACTAAAAAATTAGTAATAAACATAACTTCTAAAATTATTTTTATCCCCTGCACAGTAAAAACTTCTAATCTAACTGATGTTGACTATACTCAAGCTAATTTCCTCAGGAAAAAAAAATCACTTAAACAATACCTTATATATCATTAGGTGAAAATAAATCCTGCCACTTATTTAAACATTTAAGAGGTGCCTGCTCTGTTTAAGACATTGTGGCAGGCTGCCCACTGAAAGACAGCATCCTCTTCAATATATTTTCAAATTTACTCTTCCCAAAATTACTTTGTAACTTCATAAAGCTCTCAATATAATGGACTCAACTCTATTGTTGAAAGGTTCATTTTTTCTTAAATGGGGCAATGAAGGTTAAGTGACTTGCCCAGGGTCACACAGCTAGTAAGTGTCAAGTGTCTGAGGCCGAATTTGAACTCAGTTCCACCTGAATCCAGGGCCAGTGCTCTATCCACTGCGCCACCTAGATGCTCTGAAAGGTTAAATTTTTTTTTTTTGGTGAGGCAACCCGGGTTAAGTGACTTGCCCAAGGTCACACAGCCAGTTAAGTGTCAAGTGTCTCAGGCCAGATTTGAACTCAGGTCCTCCTGAACTCAGGGCCAGTGCTCTATCCACTGCGCCACCTACTTGCCCCAAATAATTTTTGAAGTGCTGTAATACTTTCATGCCATGTGAATGCTACTGTGAAAAAGATAATTTATTGGAGGCATTTAGTGGCTAGGAGTTTTCTGCTTAAAAAAAAAAATGTCCTATACAAAAGATGAGGCTAATAAAACGTTTTGCCCTACTTTTCATGATATAGGTATGTTTACAAATTGTATTATACCATAGGATACACTTTAAACTACATAATGTAAAAAAGTTTTAGCTTAACACATTATCATAGAAACTTTCTAATAATTTAGATAAATGAATTTACACAAAGTTCTACCTTTCTATCATTATTAACCTTTTAAAAGCACATGCAGTAATTTTAAAAATCAGCCCCCCCATATAAAATAAGAAATCAGCCTACTTTTTTCATACATTAATCCTACAGTGCTCATAGGTTCCCGGCTTACTACAATGATAGGATTTTCTTCAGTAGTTTTAGGGAAATGTTGTGCCAGTCTTCCAGGTTCAAGCACTAACCGTCGTCCTTCATAGATCAATTCTTGGTTTGAAGAAACAATTTTGGTCTGTTTATAAACCAAATCATGGAATACAGTAGCACTGTGTGGAAGAACCCACAAAGATAACACAGTTGGGGAAATGATAACTATTAATATTTTGACAATAAAAATATAACATCTGGCTCTATATAATGAGGTTATTTTCATGTACTGATAAACATATACTAATGCTACTCTGATATAACAGAACAAATTTAATTAAGCAAAAAAATACTCATATAGTCACAAGATCCCATTCGTTCATTTAGAAGTAATTTCTTAAAGATATTGAAATACTCACATAATATAAAAGTCTTAATAAAATTTGTCATAAAGCACATGCCCATCAGTTAGGGTGTGGCTAATATAATAGAATGATGAATACAAAGAATACAGAAAAGCATGGGAAAACTGATATAAACTAATACAGAATGAAGTGAGCAAAGCCAGGAAATAATATATACAATGACAATAATGGAAAAGTTTAATAAATAGTCAATTTCACCTAACATTTGAGAGAAAACTCTCATCAGAACATGAGCTCTATAAAAGCAGCAACAGTGTTTCTGCCTCTCTTTGCATCTCTAGTGCTGCATAGCATCCAGCATCACTTAATACATAGCAAGCAGTTAATAAGTGCTTGTTGACAGATTGACAAAATAGGAAAGAAGTAAAACTTGCTAAAAATACAAATATAATTTACCTATTTTTGAATCATTAAATGAATGTTTATGATAGTTCTTCATTCTCCTCCTTCATCAAGAAAAATAACTTTTCTATTAGCCTGCTTATTTGGCCTAAAGAATATATCACTGACATAGCAATATATAAGAATGTTTCCAAATAAGTACTTACGTATTACAACTATGAATATAAATCTTGTGGGCTGTCATTTGTTGTAAAGAAAAAACATGCACTATCATTCGGTGAAGTATATCGCTAGTTTCGGCAAAAAACTGGTCAAAACCCCAACATTTTTCCTGGTCAGCTTCAAGAATGTTTGCGAGAACAGGGGTTAATAGTACTTGCAGACCCCTGAAATAACATTTAATTATAAGATCAGTGTTTCATATTTTGGCAATAATAATACTAAGACACAGCTACAGGAGAAAAAAAGCTTATTTTCAACATTTTATAGTTAACTAATGGTTGCTTAATTTGCTCAATATTCTATAAAATCTGTCATTTTTCAGGAAAAAAAAAGATAGCTTTTGTCTAATGCATTTCTTCACTACTAATAAGTGGGGTATTACAATATTCCATGATAACTTCATTATACACATTATAATACTACAAATACAAGGCAGCGCTAGTTAGGATGGTGGTCATGAATGTAAGGTACGGTACTGATGCTCCAAGGTCATTAGTGTTTTACCTGTACCAAAAAAGAATAGATCATTTAAAACATGAAATTTATTCTTTTATGAGGCTATTGACAATCCCTCATGAAGTAAGTTACCTTGGCACTTAGCATTCACCATGTACCAAAGCTATTTAATAATCTTTGACTAAGAAATGTGATTTATTCAGGCCTAGTATTATGATGTTTAGTTTAGAGATTAGCCATGGAACAATCTATCTGAGAAGGTAGGCTAGGACAAGCTTTTGTAGCCTATTACATTTTTGGAATATTATTTGCATAGTTCGTGTAAACTACATATAAAACCCCAGGGTTAGATCCATTCTGTATGTTCCTTGGTAGCTGAGATGTTCCAATTTTTATCACAGGACACATATTAAATACCCAGTGCTATATAAATTAATTTAGATAATCTTTGGGGCAGCTAGGTGGCGCAGTGGATAGAGCACTGGCCCTGGATTCAGGAGGACCTGAGTTCAAATCCGACCTCAGACACTTAACAATTACTAGCTGTGTGACCCTGGGCAAGTCACTTAAGTCATTGCCTCACCCCCCCCCCAAAATTAGATAATCTTTTTTGCCCTACAGAAGTTTACTATGAGTGCTTTGCAGACCAGATTGTAAAATTACTTAGGAAGGCAGTCAGCTATCTATATTAAAGAGCAAGTTTCAACACTCTAATATTAAATAGCATATTTTAATTTCCTGAGGCATTCAAATTCTTTCAGCCTTCTTAAAGTCCCAGAAATTAATGTTTCCCAAATCAAATCTAACAGCATTATTATAATAACAGCAAATGAAAATGTTTTCTCGTGTGTATGTGAGAGAGAGAGAGAGAGAGACAGACAGACAGACAACCAGACACCCAGACAGACAAGCACCGCTTGGAGCTGCAATTAACTTGGAAGTTGTGACCTTTTAAAATATACCTGCATAGTGACAGCAGTATTGTTCAATGAGCAACTGTGAATGACTTAACTACTCTCAGCAATGCAATGATCCAAGACAATCCCAAGGAACTAATGAGGAAGTTTACTATGCACCCCTATAGAAAGAATTGATAAAAAGAACACTTGTGGATTGTACATATATAACCTGGTTGCAATCTTGTGGAGGGGCAAGGAAAGGGAGGGAGGGAGGGAGAAAAATGTGGAACTCTAAATCTTATGAAAACGAATGTTGAAAAGTATTACATGTAACTGGAAAATAAAATAAATGTTTGTTGCTAAAATATATATATATATATATATATATATATATATATATATATATACACCTGCACTAGAGCTATACCAATCAAACTATCAACAAATATTTTATAGAGCTAGAAAAATAATAACAAAATTCATACAGAAAGACAAAAATTCCAGGATATCATGGGAATCAATGAAAAAAATACAAAAGAAGGTGTGGTCTAGCAGTACCAGATCTCAAACTGTATTATAAAGCGGTAATTATCAAAACAATCTGGTACTGGATAAGAAATAGAGAGACAGATCAGCGGAATAGAATAGATAGAAATTACATTCTAGTAAATAACTACAGTAATCTAGTATATGATAAACCCAAAGACCCAAGGTTTTGGAACAAAAACTCATTATTTGACAAAATTACTGGGAAAACTGGAAAACAGTATGGCAGAAACAAGGTATATACCAACATTTCACACTGTATACTAAAATAAGGTCAAAATGGGTACATGATTTACACATAAAGGATAATACCATAAGCAAATAAAGAGATAATGGAATTGTTTTCTGTCAGATTTAAGGGCAGGAAGAATTTATGACCAAAGGAAATATAGAGAGTAAAACAAAATGTAAAATAGATAATTCTGATTATATAAAATTAAAAAGCTTTCGCACAAACAAGATTAAAAGGGAAGCAGAGGGGCAGTTAGGTGGCACAGTGGATAAAGCACCGGCCCTGGATTCAGGAGGACCTGAGTTCAAATCCGGCCTCAGACACTAGACAGTTACTAGCTGTGTGACCCTGGACAAGTCACTTAACCCTCATTGCCCTGCAAAAAAAAAAGGGGGGGGGGCAGAAAACAGGGAAATAATTTGTGAAATATGTCTAAAAAATACCTGCATTTCAAAACATTACTCTGAGAAGGGGGGTCTACAGGCTTTACCAGACTAATGGGGTCCCTTACTCAAAAAAAGGTTAGGAGTCCTTAGTCTGGGGTAAAGTGGGTAGCTGAGAAAATAAAAATTTTTGGTTGCTGTTTTTTTTTTTTTTTTGGCAGGGCAATGAGGGTTAAGTGACTTGCTCAGGGTCACGCAGCTAGTGTCAAGTGTCTGAGGCTGGATTTGAACTCAGGTCCTCCTGAATCCAAGGCCAGTACTTTACCCACTGTGCCACCTAGCTGCTCCCGGTTGCTGTTTTTTTGGTTTTTTTTTTTGCAGGGCAGTGGGGGTTAAGTGACTTGCCCAGGGTCACACAGCTAGTAAGTGTCAAGTGTCTGAGGCTGGATTTGAACTCAAGTCCTCCTGAATCCAAGGCCAGTGCTTTATCCACTGTGCCACCTAGCTGCCCCCTCGGTTGCTGTTTTTAACTGGTAAATTTCAAAAACTGGAATACAAATTCTCTGAGTTGTTCTGGAAGAGGCTGGATGATATTTATTTTAATTATAAAAGGGAGCTTGATATAATAGCTTACATTTGTTAAAGCTAAAATTCTAGCTAAACTGTCTAAAAAATATCTAATGAGTGGGCGCTAATAAATTATAAGCTTTAGCAAGAGTTGGGCTTTTAAGCATTTATTAAGGAGAATAAGAATTTGGTAAAGAGAGAGACAGAGGCCTACATTCATCTATCTATTAAAGGGAGAGCACATTTTTAGCTCCGCTCTCCACCAGAGTCCCCAGGAAAAAGCCAGAGACAGAGCGCCCCGCTCCCCCTTCCTCCTCCCACCAGCAAACGTCACTTCCTGACGCCAAAGAAAAGACTCATGGTCTTGCCCTCAAAGACCTTCCTTTCATGGTGGAGCTTTTCTACAGTAAGTCTCCAGCAGGTGGCGTCATTCCAATCGTTACACATTTTAATACTGCTTTATAGTCACAGAATTTTTCATACATTTCATTTAGTCCCCCCCCACACAAAAGACCCTAACAACAACAAAAACAACTTGTGAAGAACAGAGATTATTCTCCTTCTCCATTTTATAGTTGGAGAAAGAAGGTTCAAAAGGTGGAGTGACCGCTCAAGAGCATACAGTGCAGCAGCCAGTGGTTTAGACTCAGGCAGAAAACTAAGGACACTCAACAAGGTTGTCTGCTGCTTTTGGATCACTGGTATAAAGCTGGTAGGGATTTGGAAAACCGCCTAGTCCAATCATCTTCGTCACTGTACTCAGGAAGAAAGTGAAGCACAGGCAAGGTTAAGAAATCTACCCAAGGTCACAGAGGCAGGCAGTACCAAGGGCAGTGCAGGAGGCCAGGCCTCTGGATTCAGCACCATTGCTTCTTCTACAGCACTGGGCTATCTTCATTGGAAAGGAATGAACTTGGGCTTGGGGGACTCAGTCCAACTTCTGCCCAAGAATTACTTAGTTCTTGAACCTAATTCTTTAGGGAATCCTGTTCCAAATAAATGATCCCACCAAGGAACAGGTGTGGAGCTATCTCTTCTTCTGGACCAATCCCAGGTCAACATTTCCTGTTTCTATGCCCCCATCCAAGTTCTATTTTTTTGGGGGGTGGGGGGGTGGGGTGAGGCAATTGGGGTTAAGTGACTTGCCCAGGGTCACACAACTAGTAAGTTATCAAGTGTCTGAGGCCAGATTTGAACTCAGGTCCTCCTGACTCCAAGGCCAGTGCTCTATCCACTATGCCACCTAGCTGCCCCCCAAGTCCTTTTTAAAAAGGGTCAGATTTTCCCAGTGAATAACTTTAAACACTGAAGGGGAAATCCTGGAAGAATATCTGAGAAAAAAAGAGCGCTAGATCTTACAACGTGTTGTAATCTTAATGTGCTGAAGAAAGAAGTTAAACCACAAAGCCCAAGGAATTAAAATATTATCTTGGCTCTAACAACTGAGGAGAATGTAATGAAATTCTTTCTTATTTTTAAGCTTCCTTCAACCTAGTGTTTTGATTAATATGATTTGCATATGACAAAAAAGATATTTCTAGCTGTGGCAACTCAATGAGCTAATGATCATTTGAATTTTAGGGAAAAGTTATTAGAAATAAAAAGCGCTTTATGATTTCTCTGCCTTCAGGAGGCCTTGTGTGGGGTTCTGGACAAATGTTTCACAAAAATAAAAGTGATGTCACAATCCTTCAGTGCCTGCCCTTTGAGAGACTGTTTTGTGTCTTTCTGACTGCCTAGTCAAGGCCCTTGCACCTCAAGTCCATTCAGCATGTGGCTGCTTATGGCAGGCACTGTGCTGGGGGCTCTCTTTGGATTTCACTGGTGCAGGATGGTCCTAGGGAGGAATTCCTCTACCCAACACAGACTGGCTTACAGTCTTGAAGAGCTATCTGGGGACACTGAGAGGTAAATGACTTCTGAGGTCCACATGATCAGTAGGTGGGAGATGCAGGCTTTGAACCCAGGCTTTTCTGCCTTTGAGGCTAGTTCTCCATTGACTATGCCATACTGCCTCAGGGGTTGGGGATAAAAACAAAAAAAGAAAAAAAAATGTATTACAAAAAGAAAAATAAAGAACAATTTAAAGCAAATACCCTATGCATGCTAGGTCAGCAGCAATACCTCTGTATAGGAAATAATGTTCATTAGAGAATATTTCTAGTGTTAAGAGAGCTGAAAAAATTATGGTGTTAACCAACTACGGTCATGATACTAAGAGATCAGGTAAGTACAATAAATACACTTACCTAGAAAGGCTACAAGAAACAGGCATGTCTGCACTCCAGTCAATTGGCCCATTTTCTGCTTTTTGTACTCCTGATATTGCACCAGAGGGTTTTCCAGTAATTATTTTATACCTTTGAAATAGCAAAAGCAGACAAAAACAAACAGTTCATTAAGTCATGGCTATTAATTAATTTTGTAAATGTCTTTTTTATATGTGTACCTCTACTAATTTACTGGAACTTTGTAATATGCACGGAAATCACAAAAGGGTCAAAACACAGTGACTATGACTAAAGTGCAGAGAGGCTATAACAATGCTTTCATTAATGCTATCCAAGAAAATCTAAACTCCACTAGAACTTTTAAAGGGAGAGAAGAAGCCTCTAGCAGCTATTTTCCTGGGTCATGTTGCTTCCTCTGAGACACATCCAATGTCTTTCTCCCTTCTTAATCCTGTCTTTTAATTTAGTTTTGGTTTTGACTTTTATGATCTGTGGTAAACAACATATTAACCTAACACCAACTTCATTTTCTGTGATGTTCAGATAATTTCAGATTTAATCATGGAAGGGACTTTAGAGGTTCTTTCATTCAACTCCTTCCAACTTTTCAGATAAGGAACTGGGCCCAGGGAAGCTAAATTACTTGACCAAGGTCACACAAGCTGCAAACTGCAGAGGCAGGTATGAAGTCCAGTCCTCTAAATGAAAGTTCAATGCACTTTCTACTCCACATGTAGGTGTTTACCATATCCAATGCCTTCCAACTTTCTTCCTGAAGTATTCCTGATATAAAGGTATAAGCTTTATCAGAAATCTATAAACCTGTGGCATTTTAAGCATAATGAATTACTTTGAGAGCATCTTGCCATATCCTTCATAGAATTTCTTTACTTCTTCATCCTTTACAATAGATCCTTTGGTTTGTGTTGTTGTTCCATCATTTCAGTTGTGTCCAACTCTTTATGACCCCACTTAGGGTTTCCTTGGCAAAGATGATCGAGTGGTTTGCCATTTCCTTCTCCAGATCATTTCACGGATGAGGAATTGAAACAAACTGGGTTAAGTGACTTGTCCAGGGTCACACAACTAAGAAGTGTCTGAGGACAGAATTGAACTCAGGTCTTCCTGACTCCAGATCTTGTGTTCCATCCACTGTGTCACGATGCTGGTTCACGCACTGCAATTCATCTTTATGGTCTTTTTGATCGATTACTAATAGTGAGCACTAAAAGGTCAGATGATCAAATCCATTAAATATTATTTCTTGTCTTTAATTCTCAATAAAAGCAATGATTAACTTGTGGATTTACCTGCAGGCTGCCTTTTTACATGCCATTGCAACTTCTTGTTTCATTTATAACTTGTGTCAATATTGACAATCAGTTCAGTAGGTGAGTCACTTAGCTGTTCACTGAATAGAGATAATACATTGAGTGCCAAGGGTTATATTATTAATGTTTATAGATGGGCTAAGATCTCTGTAATTCTTAGCACTCTGTGCTCCAAATACTGTGGAAGCAGAAGAGAGTTGCAAAGGACTGAAAGTTTTATATTTTCATATTTCATTGGTCCCCATGATAAAAAACTCTGCACCAAGTCTCTAGCTTTCAGGCAAAGATAGACTCTATACTTAGTTAAGTTTGCATGTGGACAGCAGGCACGATCTGTCACTAAAACCATACTTAAAAATTTTCCAGGCTGGCAGAACCTGCTAGTGCTTGTTTTCTACCTGTATAAAAAGCATTTTAACAACTAGGGTAATCATCAGGCCATAATGAAAAATAAAAGTAACAGTTCTGTGGAAAATACACAGGGATAGACAGGGACTGGACCGGTGATTTCCCTTGTAAAGGGAACTCCTGGAGAAAGAAGCTTCTTCTACCAATGTAGGTTGGCACATTCTCTCCAACTACAGCAGTGCTTAGAGAACTTAAGGGTCAGAGAGTCACTATGTGTCAGGGTAGAATTCAAACCTGGGTCATTGTACACATCTTAAAACACAATCTTTTTATTCCTATTCACTGTGTGGCGTATGCTAAGTATGCTATTTCTAAAAACTAAATTTTCCCTTTCTGTTTTTCAATTAACAAGCATTCATTTTCTCTTCCTTCCCCACTGGGAAAAAAGAAAAAAAAAGAAAAAAAATTCCTTGTAATAAACATGCACAGTCGAGCAGAACAGCTTCCCTCCTTGGCCACATCCATACACGTATCTCTTTCATTCTGCCGCTGCTATCCACTGTCACTGTATCAGATGGTGGGGAGTGTGTTTCATTGTCTCTCCTCCAGAACTAGAATTCACCACCATATTGATCAGAACTGTTTGATCATTCTGAACTGTCTGCTTTGACAGTATTACTGTAACATTGTACAGTGTACACTGATCTCCTGGTTCTGCTTATTTCATTCTGTGTCCAAGTCTTCCTAGGTTTCTCTAGAACCACATTTTCTTCAGAGTTGTTATTACGATTGCATTTCATTACATTTAAGTCACCATTTGCTCAGCCATTCCCACATGATGGACTCTCCCTTAGCTTCCAGTTTTTTGCCACCACAAAAAGAGCTGCTTTAAATATTCTTGTACATATAGGACCTCTCTCCTCTTTCTTCGATCTCTTTGGGGCCTAGAAGTAGTATTGCTGAGTGAAAGGGCATATACTGAATTTGGTAACTTTCCAAAATGGCTGGACCAATTCACAATCCATCAATAGTGCAATAATGTGCCTGCTTTTCTGAAGCCTCTCCAACATTTACCTTTGCCAATATGTTAGGTGTGGCATGGAACCTCTGAATTGTTTAAATTTGCATTTCTCTAATTATTAGTGATTTGGAGCATTTCATATTTTAGATTTCTTCTCTAAAAAAAAAGGTCTTTTCTTAAAATATAAACAACAGTGACATGTATGGTTATAAATTACAACTAGTTGGAAAAGGACACTTTAGTGCAAAAACCAAATGTTTAGTATCACAAAATATACTTTTGGGAAGTACAAAGCATATTGGTTCCTGGCATGACATTTTTGTCCAAATGGTTACATGTTCTAGCACTACAAAGCAGCTAAAATAATTTTTTTTAGTGCTGGATAAAACAATAACCCTCCCTCCCTGCAAAAACCCCCTTCCAAATGACATGAAAGGTGTAATGGTAGTGACCAGCATTAAAATGAAATAAAATTCATGAAAACTGTATATATTTAATAGTAGCCTAAAGGACCTAAGATGAATGAGCAAAATAGCTAAAAAAGCAGGAAAACAATCCCAGTGAAATATCATCTGCCATTTAAAATTTGTATACAAAGATATTTAAATATATTAACAATTCTGAAACATGTTTGTAAATGTACATATGCTATAGAATTTACCTATAAAAATTATACATAACATGTATTAAGTTATCTATATGTTTGTATGTATGTATATGTGTGTGCATATATATCAGGCAAGATATTGCTTGATAAAAAAATGGCTTAAAAATTAGAAACGACTAACCTATTTTTTAGAATTGTACACGAAACAACTACCTACATTACTTCTTTGTTTCGTCGAGGGCCTTCAAAAGGTCGAAAAGGAAGTGACCCAGTTGCAGCATGGTAAAATGTTACTCCAATGCTCCAAAGGTCAACTGTTGCGCCATATTTCTTCTGATGATCTTTCCTTAGCACTGCTCGTTCATACATATCAGGATGCTGAGAGAAAAATGTGAAAATATAGATGAGACTGTATGGCAATGTATATCCCATAGACAAAAATTTCCTCTGTACTCATATAAAGGATAACCAAATATATTCACAAGTTAGTTATAGGTATTCATATACATATACTATACTATAGGTATACTACAGGTATTCATAGATATACTACATAGAGAGGGAATCAGACTGGGGGGGCAGATTAGAACCCATATTTAGAATTTTAAACAACACAAGTAGATGGGAGCTAAACTTTAGAGAGACTTAAAAAACATGCCCAAGCATTTGTATTTTATCTTAAAAGCAAAAGGGAACCAGTTTTTTGAGCTGAGGTCAGGTTTGTTCAGACACATTGTGACATGTTACGGTAAAATAGAATTAACAAATCTAAAAAAGGATATTCAGATAGCTAAATGATAAAATGTACATAAAAGATATTTGCCCATTATGTGTGATGGTACAGTTATCAAGTGCAGCAAGGTAAGCAATTTAAACAATTCTTTGGAGGCACATGGAAACTACTAACCCACTCAATTAAAAAATTATTTATTGAATCTATTTATTCTCAATTTTGATATTCTGGTGAGTGTTCTCCTCTACGACATCCTCATTATGTCATGTAAATGTTCCTGGATGAAAAGTCTAAGTCCTACCTAGGTCCTAACAAGTGGCCAAATTTTCCAGATGATGTTCCAGGATGGCATCCAAAGACCATGCTGAGAGGCAATGTGGTGGGCACATTGTCAAAAGCACTGGTGCTGGAGTCAGAGGACCTGGATTCAAATTTATCCAGTCATTTACTATCTGTATAACTCTAGGCACATCACTTAACTTCTCTAGGCCTCAGTTTCATCAACTGAAAAGGAACAAACCACTAAGGTCTCTAAATCTATCCCCCTCTGTGAGCCAATGACCAGCTAAGTTTGGAGGAGCTCAACATCACTAGGTTACGCACAGAATGATCTATTTTTCACCGGCAGTAACCTGGAAGAGCTCTCAACCAAATTATAGCAAGGATTGTAATCTAGGTCAACAGAGGAAACAACCATTCCAGTGAAACCAGGCCGAGGACAAGTGAAGTTAAATACTTTCTAACTTAAAATAGAAAAACTTTGGAGTTTTTCAGCTGGAAGACTATTCAGCACTGCCCAAGCAGGAATTTTCAGTGTGGCTTTTGTTTATTTATTGTCTTTCCAGAAAATATCCTCTCACATTCAAACAGAAGTCTGAAATAAATCAGAACCTTGGTTTGACGACGTTCTCGGAGTCTGTGCTATGGATCACCTCCCTTAGATGAGGTCCAAGACTAACTCACTTTATAATGAATTCTTCTCCACAGCAAATGTTTTAGGGAGTGCCAACATATAAACAGCTCTTATTATAAACTGAACACTTTATTAAGATAGTAAGGTAACTGAGGACAAAGACTAAACATTTAATAATAGCTGATTTTTTTAAAATAGCAAAAATAAAAGTTCTATATAGCTAACATCAGTAGTGCTAAAAATCAGAGAACCCTTATAAACCTAGATTTAACTTTTTATTATAACCATAGCAGAAGATAATTGATGGATAATAAACCTCCTTTTCCCACTATTCCCTTGTGGGTTCATTCTCCCAGTTGATGAATTGTTTTAGATAAATTTCTTTAGTCAAATACAATTGTTATGAATAGCTTACCAAATATTCTTCTGTGCCATACAAAGAAACAAATTGTTCATCATCTTCTAATACTCTTGCAGCACCAAAATCTGTCAGTTTGTAAACAGACTGTCCATCTTCCCCTATAACACGCATGATATTGCCTGGCTTGATGTCACGGTGTACTATTCCATTTTCTCGGAGGTGATTCATTCCACCCACTTCAGCACCAAATACAAAACAAAACAAAGAAGGTTGTGTAACTATATGTATATTCTGTGTGAGGGTGTATTAATTTTATATATATGATCACTCAATATTAAAAACCATTAAAACCAAAGTTTTCCCAGTATTTTAAGCCAGGACAGGGATAATGAGTGTTATTTTTCATTAACATCTTATATTTTCCTGAGGGTTATAAAATGATCTTGTCTAATTTACTGAGTGGGATTCAAATGTTTTAAGTATGGGAAGAAAAATATAGCAGAGCAGAAAAAAGAATATTTTAATAGTATTGCATTATTCTAGGGAAATATGCAATAAAAATCTGCCTAAATCTATGAATTGGAGGATTCCTTTCTAGGGTTACTGTTTCTAATCTCAGTCTTACATATCTCTTATGTGTTCAAAAGTTCCGTAAACATTACATGAAACTACTAAGATTATGAAGAGAATAGAGTACCAGAACTACTATTATTGGGAATCTATTTGCCCTACAATCAATCAATTGAAAAAAATTTATTAAGCCCTTACTGTATCCCAGGTACTCTGCTAAAGATACAAATACAAAAAAATGGAACAATTTCTACTCAAGGCACTTACATTCAATTAGAAAAGGCAACACATACACAAAATAAATTTTAAAATACAAGATATTTAGGGAAGGAATGTGCTAGGGGAATAAAAAGTAATACTGTGTCCAGCACTACTCTAAAATTGATCTAAGACTCTGAATAGAAGAGATATAAGAATATTCAAATCTGAAAGGAATTAAGATTCATTTAAAAAAATTGATTCAACATACCAACATCTCTCAAAACAATTAAAAACTCCGATTCTGGTAATCCATAGGCATTAGATGGTTCTTCTAAAACAGTATATAAACTACCACATGGGCAAAATTCCATAACGAGTACTTTATGTCTTGTGGTTGTCTGAGAAAAACAAATAACCAGTGGCTGAGACACAGTATAAGATCATGAAACACATTAATTTATTCACATTCCCAGGACTTATTGCAGTAATTTGTAAGAAGAGACTTTCCTACAGTAACTTTGGTGCTTGGTTCTACTTGAGATCTTCTAAAATTCTACTGAATTGGGAAGCTGAATAGCTAAAAACCAGAACTAAGTTTAGCGAAAATCATCACTTTAAAAATTTTATAAATAGTTTCCCCAAATTATAACTTAATAAATAGTACCTGAAAAGGTACATTACAAAGAAAATAATTTTTAACAGAAAACGTTTAAGTTTAAATACTCCTGCTTACTATACCTTCTCCAGGAATGGAACCAATTGGCCAGCATACTCCTAAACAGTCCCCTTCTGTTTAGCCAGAGCCTAGCCCACTCAATGCTGCTACAGTGATGATAAACGTTTAGGGGAATTTTACTTTATCTTTTTTTTTTTTTTAGTGAGGCAATTGGGGTCAAGTGACTTGCCCAGGGTCACACAGCTAGTAAGTGTTAAATGTCTGAGGCCGGATCCGAACTCAGGTACTCCTGACTCCAGGGCCGGTGCTCCATCCACTGCGCCACCTAGCTGCCCCTGCTTTATCTTTAAACACTTAAAAAATGTCCATTGCTCCTAAAAGCAAACAGTATAGAATGCTGCCCAAAATACTGAGTTTCTATGCCACAGAATCAGAGATGTTTAACTTAAGGCTACTTTAGAGATCATGTAGCCTGGTGTTCTCATTTTATAGATGGAGTAACTAACTGAGGTCCATAAAGTTTTAGTGACTTGCCTAAGGTCAGTCACATAGCTAGAGCAAGTGACAGAGGTGAGATTTGAGCCCTGCCCTCTGAGTCCAAATCCAGTGCTCTTTGAACTGTAAGGTGCTGCCAAGCAGTTGTATAAATGCACGCAGAGAACTTAGGGTAGGTAAAAACTTTCAATAGAAATTAATCTGTCTCTGCAAGAAATTTTAAAAACTGCCAGCATGCAATGCTGGTCTTACCTACATATATTAGTCATTAACAGTGAATAAAACAAATAAAACCACTGCTGTGTACTAAACATTTGTTTTCTCTGTCAAGCTGTTTATAAGGCTCCACTAAGAATGGTGCCATTTCTCAAACTTTTAATTCTATCTAAAGTCACTGTCCTGACTTCTGGATCTCTTTCAGTCTGTCCAATCTCTCGCAAATACTCCAAACACAATAATGATAAATAATCCAAGCTCCTCCATCCCATCCAGACTTTCATGAGAGCACGTGCATACACATGTACAAGCAGCAGCACAAACACAAACCAGAAGGCAGAAGATGTGTGGTGAGGGCTCACACCAGGAAAGATAGTAAATGCCCTGGTAAACAACTCTGAAGCCTGCAAGCACTGGGAGAGGGATCCAAGTCAAAGTAAGTGGGCCTAGAGCCGGACAGTTTTGTGAGAGTGGGGTCATGCCAGTGAAGCCAGGGCCAGTTCTGTTAAACTGGTCTATAGGAAGTCTGACGTAAGCAGACATTCAAGATGAGGATGCCCTAGGAGGGCTCACAAATGAGTATAATTGAAATCCAAGAGGAAAATCCAGAAGAAGAGAGTAACTACCTAACTATTATAAGCAGAGACTCTGAAAAGTTAGATGTTTGGTGATTAGTGAATGGGAATAGAAAGGAACATATACATTTATCTTGTGCTAAAGCATAAAATCATCATAAACAAATGTCTTTACTGACCATAGTGCAGTAAAAATTATAAGGGCATTTGAAGAAAGAATTCACACAAATGTACACAAAATAATTCAATCCTAAGGAATTGGTGGGTTACAGAACAAATAAAAACAATAAATAACTTTGTTAAAGATGACCCAGCATACCAAAACTATTGAGATGCAGCCAGAGCTATATTTATGGAGAAATTTAAATCTTTAAGGACTTTTATCAAGAGGAAAAAGAAGAGATCAATAAATTATACATCAAACAAAAAAAAAAAGGGAAAAGCAACAACAAAAACTAAATACAAGAATAGAATTCTGAAAATCAAAGGTAAAGAGAATTGAAAACAAAAAAATTTAAGAAAAGAAAATAAAGCATTAGTCAAGTTTGATTAAAAAAGAGGAAAATCAAATTGCAATATCAAAAATGAAAAAGGAGAATTCACAAGAAATGAAGAGCAAACGAAATTATTATAAACTAAGAAAACAGAATTTAAATGAATATCTACAAAAATACAAAATATAGATTAACACAAAGAAAGAAAACTTAAATAATCATTTTCAGGAAAAGAAATTGAAGGTATAAAGGAATTTCCAAATAAAATATCTCTAGCACAAGATGGATTTACCATCTTGAGAACTGATAACACAAACAGCTGTTGTGGAAAAACATGTCAAAGAGCAATAATTTAAGAACCACTTGACTCTCTGAAAACCTTGATATTAAAAAGCCTGGCTATACTATAATTTAAGAAATCATAAATGAAAATTGCCCAAATCTTCCCAGAGAACAAAGTAAAGACTGAAAGAATCTACCAATCACCTTCTGAAAAGGTCCCTAAATGAAAAAATCCCAGAAAAGTCATAACCCAAACCCAGAGCTTCCACATTAAGGAAGAAACACTGCAAGAAGTGAGAAAGAAATATATCAAGTACAAAGGAACTATGGTCAGGATAACAGAAGACCTAGTAGTTTCTACTATAAATAAGGGGATAACTTGGAAAACAATACACCAAAAGGCAAAGGAGGATGGGGGGGGGGGATACTTATAACCAAGGCTGAGTATAATCTTAAACGAGGATTCTTAATGAAATAGAGAATTTTCAAACATTTCTGATGAAAAAAAATGAGAAAAAAAAAATCACCAGAGGGGCAGAACTTTGAAATACAAACACAAAAACTCAGAGAAACCTACAAAGGTAAATGTATTTGAGCATTTGGAAGAAGCTGTATGATGACGTAGGGCTAACATTTTAGTAAAGAAAAAGAAACAAGTGTCCCTTCAGAACCTTAATGTCTTCAAAGGTACTGAGGGAAGTAAATAAGAAAAACAAAAGATCTGAGGGGAAAAAGAAGGAAGATTAAGAGCACAGAAAGAAGGAAAGGTAATGGAACAATTTCTCATAATTGAAGACTAAAAAGGGAGGAAGGGATGGGAGAATGGGTATCAGATGAATTTCACTATTATCTGAAATGGAGAAAGGAGGGTTGGGTGGAGCTCTGTGAAGGAAAATATCAAACTCAACCAGAAAACAAGGGATGGGGAGGAGTTATGCTAGAGAGAGGGAATGGTTATAAACAAAACAAACTTTCTAATCTTGAAAGGGGATTAAAAGAGCAAAAAGAAAGAGAAAGGACAAGAACTAGAATCTCAGGGGGAATGCCTTAGATTGCCTCTCAAGACAACTGAGGAATAGCTGAAAAAATTGTGGTATATGACCATAATGGAGTATTACTGTAGTGCATAAAATGATGAAAAGTGACTCAGAGAATTCTGGATGGTATAAACTGAACAGAACCAGAAGAATCTATATAATGACGAAAACACTGAAAAATTAAACAACTATAATCAAAACAATGATCAATATTGATTCCAGAAGACTGATGAGGAGCCATGATATGTAACTATAGATACAGAATGAGATATACATTCTCAAGTAAGCTATGAAATACTTAAGAACCAAGATCAACAAAATGACCAAGACTCCTGAAAACTGATGCTTTCCACTTCTTGCACAAAAGGTGAGGGACTACAGGTACAGCAAGAGACATATTTTCAGACAGCCAATGATTGGATTTAAAAAAAAACACCACCACAAAAACAATACTTGTTTCAAGGAGGACTTTTATTGAGGGTTAGAGGAGAAATGGGAGTATATTAAGGGAGAGTACTGATGCCCCCAAAGAGAGAAGATAAGAAAAAGTATCAATCAAACACAACAGCAACAACAACAAAACATATAGAAGAGAGCAAAACGAAGTTTTAAAGGGGATCCAAAGTTATATTTACTGCTGAATTGAAGGGCAAAACATAAAGCAAATCAGCAGGGCAGCTCAGCAGTTGGGTTTCATTCCATTTTGTTCTGGCCCACATTTCCTTATGAGCTGTTTCTCTTTGAGGGGATAGAAGTTTTTCTACCCCATTACTGGGAAAAATCATTGTATCAACATTATCAAACATCTTCTCTATTCCTCGGTTTTGGAATGAATAAAGAAAGTTGTTCTATTAGAATATCTGACTGTATAAAAACAGACATCAACACAAAGAAAAAAGGCAAAGTATAGCTTTTGATACTATGTACCTTCCCTATTATATTCCTCTTTCTTCTAAATCTTGAGATATCTAAATCAGATTAGTTTTAATTGTGTTTGATTTACATGGGTGCACGCACACACACTTTAAAAGTTAAAGATACCTTTTGGGGGGGGGGGTAGGGCAATGAAGGTTAAGTGACTTGCCCAGGGTCACACAGCACTGTGTCACCTGGCTGACACATGATGACATCTTTAGGGTTAAATTGAGGGGTCAGGGGAATGCACTGGGGGAGGGGGAAGGGCAGAGGTAAAATCCTACATGAAAGATACAGGAAAAGGCTTATGGAATGGGGGAAGAGATGGAAGAGGAGCAGGGCAGTAAATGAATTTTACACTCATCAGAAAAGGCTCAAAGACCTTAAACTCATCAGAATTGGCTCAAAGAGGGACTAACACACACGGGTGGAGTAATCTTTAATCTGGGCAGTAAATGAGCCTAACACTCATCAGAATTGGCTCAAAGACCTCAATCTTATTAGAATTGGCTCAAGGAGGGAATAATGTACACACTCAATTGGGTGGAGTAATCTCTCTAACCCAGCAGGAAAATAGATGGGGAAGGGGATGAAGAGAGAGGGGCAAAAGAAGGAAGGGCAGAGTGGGGGAGGGGACAGACAGAAACAAATCCCTTTTGAAGAGTGATAGGATGAAAGAAGATGGATAATAGAATAAATATCATAGGGAAGGGAATAGTATGGAAAGGAAACAGTTAACAATAGTAAGCATGAAAAAGAGAAAAAGGGGGGGAAATTGTACAAAAAATATTTATAGCAACTCTTTGTGGAGGCTAAGAATTGAGAATCAAGGGAATGTCCATCAATTGAGGAATGATGGAAGAAGCTGTGCTATATGATTGTGGTGGAATGGTCTTATGCTACAGGAAATGACAAACAGGATGATCCCAGAAAAACCTGGAAAGACTAATGAACATCGATGTATGGTAAAGTGAGCAGAGCTGGGAGGACATTGTGCATAGTGACAGCAGTATTGTTCAATGAGCAATTGTGAATGACTTAACTACTCTCAGCAATGCAATGATCCAAGACAATCCCAAGGAACTAATGAGGAAGCTTACTATCTACCCCTATAGAAAGAACTGATAAAAAGAACACTTGTGGATTGTACATATATAACCTGGTTGCGATCTTGTGGAGGGGGGAGGAAAGGGTGGGAGAAAAATTTGGAACTCTAAATCTTATAAAAATGAATGTACACTTAAAAAAAAAAAAGAAAATGAATGTTGAAAACTACCCTTACATGTAACTGGAAAAAATAAAAATAAGTGTTTGTTGAACTAAAATTACACATATACCTACTAATAACTATAATTTACCTAACTACAACAAATACAAGATATGGCTGATTAAAATACAACACACACTTACCTCCTCTTCAATAGCAAACAATTTGACAATGTTCTTGTGGTTTAATTTTTTTAAGACTTCAAATTCTCTCATCTGAACATCCACAGGACGAAGGAAACTTATGCTATTAAATACCTTGACTGCAAATAAATCACCGGTTTTCTGGAGGAGAAAAATGTCTAATTAAAAGTATTATATAGAAAATTAAAATCATTACAAATACTCATGTATGTCTTTATAAATTATTTGGTACAATCCAGTACAAAGGGTTACTTACATTTATTTGTTTGTTTTTGTTTTTTTTTTTTAGTGAGGCAATTGGGGTTAAGTGACTTGCCCAGGGTCACACAGCTAGTAAGTGTTAAGTGTCTGAGGCCGGATTTGAACTCAGGTACTCCTGACTCCAGGGCCGGTGCTCTATCCACTGCGCCATCTAGCTGCCCCGGTTACTTACATTTAAACAAGTAAAAGAACCATGTTACATAAACATGTTTAGTTTTCATTATAACTATTTTGGCTTAAGAAGTATTTACTCTACAAATGACAAAGACTGAATAAAATCTACTTTTAAATATGACATATGCTTATTATAATTAAAACATCATGTAGCTAGAGTGGGATAATAATAGCTTTTGTACCAGTAGAAAAGTCATGTTATGATTTCAGAAATGAGAGATACTGAGTGCCTAAATACATAAATTCATAGACACTGAAACACTGCACATGAAAATTAATCAATATTAAAAAATTATTCTGGTGAATGGCTAAACAAATTGTGGTACATGACTAATAGAATATTACTGTATGCTAAGAAACGACAAATATGATGAATACAGAGAAGCATAGGAAGATTTATATGAATTTATATAAAGTAATAAGGAAAATCAAGAAAATAACACAATGACTACAACTATGTAAATGAAAAAATTAATGACAAAATAGCTGAAAAGAATGTTATATGATTATAATGACCAACTTGGCCCCCAAGAAGAGGTATAAGATACTTTTTTTACCCACTATCAGTGAGGAACAATGGCTATGTCAGGGTTCTTCAATGTTGTTTAGTTTTACTGAACTGTCCCCCCCACCCCCACTTTATCCTTTGTTATAAGGGATGACTTTCTGAAAAGGGGATATACTAGAAAATGTGGGTAATGTAAAAGCAAAACGTATCACTACAAAAATTTTATTTTAATTTGAAAAACCAAAGATCATGATGAGCTCTTTGGAAAGCAGCACCTCTATAAAGCTAATGTAAGAACGTAAGAATCATAAAATTTCAGAGTTGTAAGGGGCCTTAGAAATCATATAGTCCTGCATAAGTGAGATGAGCAGAACCAGAAGAACATTATACATAGTATCATCAACATTATGTGTTGATCAACTGTGATAGATTAGATTCTTCTCACCAATACAATGGTACAAGAAAGTTCCAAAGGACTCATGATGGAAAAGGCTCTCCAAATCCAGGAAAAAAAAAAAAGAACTGTGGAATATGGACGATGATTGAACCATACTATTTCTTTTGTTTTTGGTGCCGTTGTTTTTCTTTTTTGAGGTTTTTCCTTTTCTGCTCTGATTCTTCTCTTATAACATAACTAATGCATAAATATGTTTAATGTTATAATATATATACATATATAAATAACCTATATCAGATTACCTGCTGTCTAGGGGAGGGAAGGAGAAAAATTTGAAATTTGAAATCTTATATAAACAAATGTTGAAAACTATCTCTACATGTAACTAGAAAATAATAAAATACTTTTATCAGGAAAAAAAAAAGAAAAAAAGAAATCATATAGTCCAACCCACAACCAAGTGATCACTGAGGCTCTTTTTATTTGAAGGCCTTTCAGTGATGGGGAATCCATTACATATCAAGAAAATCCATCTCACTTGGTAGCAGCTATTTAACAGTGACAAAATGTATTATTTCTCATACTGTGCCATAATTTGCTTCTCCAATTTGCATGTCCTATTTCTGCCTTTAAAAGCTAACTAAAGGGGGCGGCTAGATAGCACAGTGAATAAAGCACCGGCCCTGGATTCAGGAGTACCTGAGTTCAAATCCAGCCTCAGACACTTGACACTTACTAGCTGTGTGACCCTGGGGCAAGTCACTTAACCCCCATAACCCTGCCAAAAAAAAAAAAAAAAAAGCTAACTAAAATCTCATCTCTTTTCCATAGGACAGACATTTATTCAAATTCATGAAAACCGTCATCATGTCTCCTTCCATCAAGTCTTCTCTTTTCCAGGCTAAACAATAACTACTACTACTATTAATTTACAGCTTTATCTTGTACAACTTGTTTTTTTAAAAAGCTACAATGAATCAATCAGGGTTTCTTTTCTATTCAATGACTACTCAAATTTGATCATGTATGGCTAAAATTTGGACTACGTAAATTTTTTATTTTCTGTTTAATTTCAAAGAAAACATTATATTTAAAACAACAATATTATATTAACGTATCTCCTGGCACAGACCAATTTACACGCCAGTTTACTCTAAATAAACACAAAATCACAAGGAAACAGAAAATGAAACTTATCTATTTAACTCTAAGGTCCAAGGGAAACCTAAACTGCAAATAGCAACAGTAGCAATCTAATTAGTTTCTTTTGTAATCCTACGTATTTTCTTTTATGCATTTACAAACATTCTTTTGAGCAAGGGTCCATTGGCTAAACCAAAGTGACAACCAAAGGGGTTCCTAACACACACACACAAAAAGAACTCCTACAAGAGATCAAAAAATACATTCAAATTCCAAAACATTCATCTTAAACAAGACAATTCAATCAACTAAGAAAAAACCTTCCAAATGAACAACCAAAAATAGCTTCTGATAAGCCTTAAACAATATATTTTGGCGCCCAGTTTAATTACTGGATCTGTGAAGGTGGCTCCTCCTTGGACCCCGCTTTTTATTCTGCAGTTCACTCCCATATAGTGTCTACTGCAAAACAACAAATGCAAAGTACCTTGAGAAGTGCTGCTATATAGTGGACAAAGTGCCGAATGTTGAGTTAGGAGACCTTGGGATAAATCCCACCTCTGAGACACAATGAGTATGATCACTTAACCTCTCTAAGCCTGAGTTTCCTCATTTATAAAACAGGTAACACCTTTAGTATTTATTTCACAGAACTACTGTCAGACTCAAATGAGATTTGATAGTGTAACTCATTTCAAGTTTCCTTGTCTGTGTATTTACATACATGTAAATAGTCATTTTAAACATCTTTCAACATGTTTCCCTCTCTGTATGTATACATGTGTCTATGTATATAAATAAAAGTGAGTTATCACACTGTCTCTCCCCCTTTTCTCATACTCCTTGAAAAAGCTGTCTTCACTTCCTCTCTTAGAACTCACTCCTCCACTTGGCCTCTGATTTCATCAGTGAGCTGAAGAGGCTCTCTCTAAATTTACTAAGGATCTCTTAATTGTCAAATCTAATAGTTCTTTCTCAATTCTCATACCTTTTGATCTCTCTGCAGCATTTGGCACCAATAACCACTCTCTACTTCCCAGACTCTCACTGTTCTTGGTTTTTATAATATTATTCTCTCCTGGTTCTCCTGCTATCTGTTTGACTGGAGTCATCATCCACATTATTGATATATCTCTGGAATCATCATCCATATTATGCCCTCTAACTGTGAGTGTTCCCCCAAGTTTTGTTTTTTGGGTCTCTTTTCCCTCTACACAATCTTGTTAAGTGTCATCAGCACCTATGAATCCATGCAGATGACTCTTCCTTGAGAGCCCCAGTCTCTCCCCAAGCACAAGAATTGCATCATCAATCACCTATTGGACATTTAATTAAACTGGATACCCCAAAGTCATCTTAAACTTAACATATCCCAAAGTGAAGTCTTCTTTTCCCCTAAACCCTCCCCTCCTCCAAACTTCCTTATTTCTGTTGATGGTATCCCCATTTTTCTAGTCTCAAAGGTTTAAAACTTTGGAATTAAAAACAACAACAACAACAACAAAAGCTTTGGAATTACCCTTTTCTCCTCACTTTAACCAAATCTTGCTATTTCTATCTTCACTATATCTCTCACATTTGACCCCTTCTCTTAACTCATACAGCTACCACCTTAATTTAAGCCCTCATCACCATTCACCTAGATTATTTTAACAGCTTCCTAATTGGACTCTTTGCCTCAAGTCCTTTACCCCTCCAGTTCATCCTACTTGCTGCTGCCAAAGTAAATTTCCTTAAGAAAAGATCTGACCCCTGGAAGGACCTGCATGAGCTGATGCAAAGTGAAATATACTGTATACAAAATAACAGCAATACTGTGAGATGATCTGCCATGAATGACTTGGTTATTTTCAGCAATGCAATGATCCAAAACAACTCTGAAGGTCTTATGAAAAATGCAATCCATCTACAGAGAGAGAACTGATGGCATCTGAATACAGACTGAAGCATAATTTTTTTGTTAGTTCTTTTATCTGAAGTTTTGTTTTTGTCTGTTTTCATTCACAACCTAGCTAACGTGGAAATGTTTTGCATGACTGCTCATGTATAGCTTATATTGAATTGCTGGAGTTTTTGGAGGGGGGTGAGGGAGGGAGGAAGAGAATTTGGAACACAACGTTTTTAAAAAATTGATGTCAAAATTTGTATTTTACATGTAATTTGGGAAAATAAAATTCTAAATAGAAAATTTTTTAAAAAGAAAGAAAAAAGAAAAGATCTGACCTTGATCAAATGTGATGGACTTGGCTCTTCCCAGCAATGCAATGATCCTAGATGATGCCAAAAGACTTATGGTAGAAAATGCTCTCCACAATCAGAAAAAAAACTATGGAGTCTGAATGCAGCCTGAAGCATACTATTTTCACTTTTGTTATTGCTTTTTTGTTATTGTTCTTGTTTATTTTTTATTGTGTTTCTTCTTTCCTTTTGTTCTGATTAATGTGGAAATATGTTTAACATGATTGTAATGTAAAACCTATATCAAATTGCTTACTGGCTTCAGGAGTGGGAAGGGAAGGGAGGGTGGGAGAAAAATTTGGAACTCAAAAAATATCTTTACATGTAATTGAGAAAAATTAAAATAAATAAATTAAAAATAAAATAAAAAATAAATAAAAGATCTGACCCCTTCCCAACTCAACTCCAGAGCTTCCTTTTGCCCTCTGTAATCCTATCAAACTGGACTTCTCTTCATTGCACACACAGAACAGATACTTTATGCCACTATCTCCCAACTCAGTGCTTTCCCATAGGCCTGGTGTTTACTCACTCACTCCCTATCCCTGCCTCACTATGTCTTGTTTCCTTTAATATTCAGCTCAATTACCATCTTCTGCATGAAGCTTTTCCAAATTCCCTGGAACTGCTAGTGTGTTGCTACCCAAATCACTTTGTAATTAACTGCTTTGTATATATTTATATTTATTAACTTTACATTTATGCTATACATATTTTTATATATACTTGTCTCCTCCATTAGAATGTAAATTCTTGGTGGGGGACTATTTCTTTCTTTGTACCTGTATCCCAAGTATATGGTACACAGGTGCTTGTTAATTGATGATGCATAGGGACAGCTAGGTGGTGCAGTGGATAAAGCACTGGCCTTGGATTCAGGAGGACTTGAGTTCAAATCCAGCCTCAGATACTTGACACTAGCTGTGTGACCCTGGGCAAGTCACTTAACCCTCATTGCCCTGCAATAAATAAATAAATAAAAATTTAAGAAAAATGATAATGCATAGTAAAAAGTCTAAGGGGTTTTTCTGTGAGCATATTATATACAGTTCCTTTTATTCATTTATCTTGATTTGACTGAAAGTCTCAATCAATCTCTTCCTGCTTCACACCCATTTTCATTTTCGATCTATTTCCAGTTAGCTGAATCTTCCTCTTCTCCAAGGGCTTGATATTACCATCTGTGGGCCACTGGCTTGCACCACTAGCCCCAAGTCCAAAGTCTCTGCCTCGAGTTCTCTGATCACGAGACCAGTCTAGATGTATCTTTCACCTTCAGGGGAAGAAAATCACTATCTTTACAGACACCCCCAACACCCCAAAATGTCAGGATTCCTTCAATAGTACCCACAGAACTTCCATGCCAGGTCTATTCTCCCGGCTTGAATGAAGTTATTTTTGACTGAGGCCAACTCTCTACACATGCCATCCTGTCTCTTAAACAAATTGATAAAATTTACTAATGCTAGTTTGGGGGTAGGGTTGGGGTATGGAACCCTAGAAAAGTACTTAAAGGAGGGTTCAGTGCAAAAACACTGAATTTTATCAGCAAGGCTGAAGTTATTTCTATGGTGTTCATTCATGTGTTTCTTCCATAGTTTGGGTAAGGCTGCTCTAATTTCAAATTTGATTTTCTGCTCAGAAAACAATCTTTTACAACTTTGCTCCTAAATATCTCAATCTTAGGTTCTCAAATCTCTAGGTCAGAGGTTCTTCATCACTTGGTATCCATAAACTTTAAAATTAAAAATGAAAACTGTATTTCAATATAATTGGCTTCCTTTTGTCTTTTTTACTTATATGCATTTAAAGTCATTTTGAGGGGTTCACAGTATAGTTTTCACCAGACTGCCAAAGTCTATGACACAAAAAATTTAAGAATACCTATTTTAGGATCACATCATTGCACATTCATTAAGTACATGCAGTTTTCAGTTATCAAAGCCAAGTGACAAATTTACTGAGAGCTACTAGTTATTTACTGCCTTACTAATCTTTGGCTTCAAGTCCGTCTCAATGAGTTGGTTAAGGCATTAAAGGCCTAGCCACTGGGAAGTTGGTACTCAGTCAGGTTCAGCAGAATAACTACTGCTCTTGACATAACACTAGCTGCCATGATCAATGTGGAGACAGAAGGGAGTAGTGTTTTATTTTTATTCATTAGGAACTGTAGCTTTTTTTTTTTTTGCAGGGCAATGGGGGTTAAATGACTTGCCCAGGGTCACCCGGCTAGTAAGTATCAAGTGTCTGAGACTGGATTTGAACTCAGGTCCTCCTGACTCCAGAGCCACTGCTTTATCCACTGTGCCACCTAGCTGTCTCTAGTCTTTTTAACCTTATTCTAAGTAAAAGACATTTTTACTGGCTGTTCTCCCCAGGTTTAGAAATCACATCTTCCTCACCTCCAGCCCAAAGCTTCCCTCAAGCTTCAGCTACAACTCCACCTTCTGCAAGAAGGCTCTCTCAGTGCTCTTAATCTTAGTTCTACCCTCTAAATGATTTTCAATTTTTCCTCTACATCTTGTTTGTACACGTTATTGGTGTATTCTTTCCTTCATTGGACTGTAAAGAGTAAGAATTGCTTTTTGCATTTCTTTACATCCCCAGAACTTAAGCACATCGCCTGGCTAATAGTTAGGGGCTTGGTAGTGATTGTTGACTTCTTGCTGTTGACTTTATGGGTTGCTTTATATTCTAATTCTGTACCTAAATGAATGGACTGGTCTGAACTAGTTCCAGAATAGATCATATTCTTCTAAGGTTTCCTTCAATTCTACCTTTGTACCCAGTTCTTCCTTACTGGTCTAAATCAGGTCCAAAATACAAGTTCCTCTTGTTGATTTTTCCATCTTTTGAAGGAATTTTTGTATGCAGTGTCTCATTGCTCAGCTTTACTGGAGTGAAACTTCTGGTAAATAAGATGTGTAGTCTATCCTCATGACTTTATCAGGACCTCAAGCCATTTGTATCTTCTACTTTGGTAACTCGCCATCCCTTTCTGCCTCCAGTAATGTAACGCTCACCTGCCACTGATCCTTATCGAAGTATTCTGTGCCATGCTTCTCCCACAAGCTAATGTATGTTCACACAGAATAACTTCTTAATGTACAATCATAATCATAGCTGCCCCATTTATGTAATCTGTTCCATTTCAATGAAGCACACCCTTCCATAGTCATAAGTTATAACCAAGCCTCAATATGAAATGACATCGACCTCACTGGGTTAAGAACTCTAGTTCACTTTAATATTCCTGTTCTGCACGCTGGTACAAAGACATCTGAGTCCAATCACTCAACAAGCATTTATTAAAGACTTATTATGTTCTAGGGACTATGCTTTTACTGGGATTATGAAGATCAAAACGAAACAGTTTTTGGCCTCAAAAACTTTATATTTTAGCAGGGCAGCTAGGTGTTGCAGTGGATAAAGCACTGGCCCTAGATTCAGAAGTGCCTGAGTTCAAATCCAGCCTCAGACACTTAACACTTACTAGCTGTGTGACCCTGGGCAAGTCACTTAATCCCCATTGCCCCACCAAAAAAAAAAAAAAAAAAGGTTAGAAAAACTTTATATTTTCCATGGAGATATAATATGTATGACTACAAATAAACATAAAATACTGTAAAGAATTAATTGTTATTTAAGGCTTTTATGCCTCGGTGCGCACTGGCCTGGGGCTCCGAAAACCGCACAGTGCTCCACCCACTGGTTGTAGCTGTTGCCACAGCGCTGGCACCTCACGTCATCACCACTCACCGATACCTACATGGGCATGGCAAAATTGTAATGATTAGAAGCCTAGTGAGGGCAGTCATGTGACTGTCAGCATGGCCAGACAATTGGTTGGGGGCTGTGTTTGGTTTCGGGAAATGGGGAGAAGTCGCCATTCTACCTAAAAGCTGGAAGGTGACAGGAGCTCTGCTGTGTATTCTCAGCTGATTCCTGGGTGGTGGTATTTCTTCAGGTTGTATAATTTCCCTTTCCCCATTTTATTTCCTTTCCCTTGATCCTACTGATCCTGTTTTTTTTTTTTTAAATTCGTTCTTGTTAAAATAAATCCTGTTGTTTTGAGGGAGGCTGCAGGTCTCCTTCCTTGCCCCAATATTGCGGCGAGCCGCTTAGCTAACACTCCCCAATTAAAAATTGGTCCTCACAATATGTATAGAATACAAAATTGGGGGGAGGGGAGGCATCAGCAGCTACAGAAATCAGAAAAGGTTTTATGTAAAGGTGAACTGAGCCAAGTTTGGAAGGAAATAAGGGATTCTAAAGAATGAAAGCATTTAAGTAAACATGTGGAACACTTCATAAAATGTTAGACTTTTTGGATAGTTTTGTTGAACTTTTTTTCTCCTTATTCTTTGTTGTAAGGGATGACTCTCTAGGATGGAGAGGGAATGCAACAGGAAATGCAAATTATATAAAACAAAAGATAGAAATAGAAATTTATTTTTAAAAAAAGAAAAATAATTTATTAAGTGCTTTGCACTATGTTAAGATCTAGGGAATACAAATAGAAAAGAAAAGTTTCTGCTCTCAAAGCAGATCACTTTCTAAGGTGGGACGGGAGGGGAAGCAACACAATTGGAAGGTTCAGTTGTAGGGTTACAGGAAAAGCCCAGGGATTCTTAAGGTGTGGTAGCAGAATGAATGGCAAGTGCCAGGGGCTCCTTGGTATGCTGCTGCAGAACAGGTGGTAAAACTGGGAGATCTAAAGAAGGCAACATCAGGACAGATGGCAACGATCAAGGTCAGTGATTGAGCTGGGATTCAGTCCAAGGTTATCTGACTCCAAATTCAGCACTCTTTTCAATGTAGCACAATGTCCCTGGTTTCTGACTTGTGTATTAATCGAGCCACTAATTCTTGAAAGTAGGTTCCCCTAGGTTACAGGATTATATAGAAGTGAGGAGGTCAAGCTATGCAAAGGCACAGGGACTGGAGATGAAGGGCTGTCTTTGAAGAGTGGTGACAGGGTCAGTTTGATTGAACTCACAGAATGTGTGAAGGAGAGTAATACATAATAAGTTTGGGAAAGAAGGTGAAGGGCTTTAAAAGTCAAACAGCTAGGTGGCGTAGTGGGTAGAAGGCTGGGCCTGAAGTTAAGACCTGAGTTCAAATTCAGCCTCAAGCACTTGGTAGTTGTGTGACCTTGGGCAAGTCACTTAATCTGTTTGCCTCAATTTTCTCAACTGTAAAGTAAAGGTAATAACAACACCTACCTCCTAGGATTATGGAGATCAAACAAAATATTTATAAAGAGTTTAGCCTGGCTAAATGCTAGCTATTATGCTAGAGACAGTAAGAACCATTGGAATTTAATGACTAGGAGATTACAAGGTCAGACCTATGCTTTAGGAAAATCACTCAGGCAATTATATGGAGTATAAATAGGAAAAGGGAGATAAGAGAGACTTATTAGGGACTATTAGCATAGACTGTGGCCACATAAGTCATGTTATGCAATGAGGTTAACTCTAAGGTTGTGACGCTTTTTGACCAGAAGGGTGGTGGTGTCTTCAACAGAACTAGGAAAGGTCACAGGGGGGTGGATATGGTAGGCAAGAGAGTGAGTTCTGTTTGGACTTGTTTAGTTTGGGTGGCTAGGAGACCTCTAGTTTAAAATATCCAACAGGCAGCTGGTGATGTGAGACTGGAGCTCAAGCAAGTCTAGTGTGAATATATGGATCCAGGCATCATCTGCTTAGAGATGATAACTACTGGAGGCAGATGAAGTTATCAATAAAGAGTACTGACTAGAGAAAATGACCCAGGATTCAGCCTTAGGACTTATTTTAAGTCTCTAAATATTATTTTCCTTTGAATCACCAACACCTCCACTATTATGCTATGTCACATGTTATTCTCTATGGCATTTGTCTTGGTACAGATTTCTCTCCTCTTCCATATTTATTTCAAAGACCTTTTGATCAGCTCTGTAAATTTCCAAATTTTCTTTGTGAGTCTCAGATGTGCTCCATCCCTAGCCTGTATTGTAAGCCATGGCCCACAATCCAAGTCTTATTTTAACACCAGCTGCTATTCCCATATCTTCTATTCTCTTTAAAATCTATGCCTTCAATCAACAGTAGTGATGAAAATACCATCTCTGCCTCTAAGGTCTTCCAAATTCACTGCCTAAGGACTTTATGATCCCCAGAGATGCTTAACAGATTTATTTTGGCAGAATCACATGTTCCTTCACCAATCACCAGGAATGGTGGTCATTGGATATCAGTCAAATGGCAGTCAAGGAGGGATGTCGAACTGCACAAGTCTTATGAGGACCCAGTCATATCCCAGATAAGCACCTGGGAAAGACAGTACCACCTGTTTATTTACATTAAGTTGACAAAAGGCCCATAGCAGACAGTTGACAACCACATTTCTTTTTTTCCTGTGGCCAACACAGATGTCCTTTTTCCTGGTGACATTTGTAAGGACGCTCATAATTCTGTTTTCTCCTCAAAGTCTCCAGTTCTACCTTCAACGGGGAGAGGATCAAACCTATTACCTGACTATACCAGTTCAGTGTTCTTAGTTCCCGTCTCTTTTGGGGCAACATCCTTTTACTCTCTACCCTCCTCACAGTGAGTCAGACCTCTATGACTTCCTTGTTTTCTTCTTAAAGTACTTTCCATTCTTTAAGAGAACACTTCATTCTCCCAGGTAATTAAGAGAACAGAAAGGTGTTTCTCCAGTCATTCCATCTTCTCAAAAAGACAGCAACCTACATTTTCTATGCATGGAGCCATTAACTGGCTTTGGAAGGAACACACTATTATTAATCCCTGCAAATCAAGAAAAGGTTTCTTTCATCTTCTACACCCATAGAAATTGAGACCCTCAGTGCCCTGTAATTCTTACTGGAAACTCTTTCAGTCAAGTGCTACAACAAATTGTTCCCTCAGAAAAAGAAGGGAAAAAAAGACTTATGGAAGGAAAATATAATTTCAAAATATCTGAAAACCTGCCACAGGGTTCAGACATCAGATCTGAGTAGAAGTAGAAACTGTGGAGATTTAAAATAAGAGTTATGGAGCTGGATTTTGGCTCAAGATATAGAAGAATTTCTCAACAATTAGAACTGTCCAAAAACACAATTGGGCCTCTTTAGGAGGTGTGAATTTTATAGTACTGAAGGCCCTTAAGCAGAAGACAACACTTAGGGATATCATAGAGAGGATGCCTATTTCTAGCATGAATTTAACTAAAATGACTTTCAGCCAAGCCTGAGGTTCTATGAATTTTCAACTATCCATCTCTTTCTTTATACCATTTCTAGCAGAAACATAGTGAGGTACTCTTCCAAGTGCCAAATTCTGTGACACTGTCATGTCTTTCCCTTGACATGCAAGAGTACACAGAAACAACGAATTTGTCACCTAGTTTATAGTCACATTATAAAACAACTCTGATTTACAAAAAGCTAAAACTTAATTTCCTACATTCTTATACAATGGCACCATTTTTTTCCATGCTAGAAATACGTAAGCCATTATATGTTCCTCTCAACTTTGAAGTAGTCACAAACCACAAGAGTGACTTCCAGTTCCACCCCTCCCTGGGGAAATGTCCAGTCTGTAAGCCTTCAACTCCCTATTCCTCAAGGTTTAAAATACACAAAAAGTAGTTCATAATGCTGTAGATCAAAATGGCCTTCTCTCTGTTCTTCACACACGGTCTAGCATATTCCAACCCTCTGCCTTTGCACTGCCAATCCCCTTTGCCTGCAATGTACCATTTTCCTCCTCAAATCCTTTTTTTCCCCTTCAAGACACAGCTCAAGCAATACCTTTTACATGATTTTCCTGATTCTCCAACTCCTAGTGCCATTCCCACCAAATTACCTTGTACTTATTTATATTTATTCTTTTTATGTTTATTCTGCATATGCTTATCAATGTATATACTGCTGTCTCCTCTGTTCATCCTTTGTATTTATATCGCCAGTCCTCACACTGGGCCTGATAACTTCAGAAACCACTCAGTGCAACACTTTCAACTAGAAAACCAGGAAATTCTTCCCCTACAAAAAAGGTTAGAGATTCCAGTAACAGTTTTGTTACACTTTTAACAAGCCCTATGTACAAAATTCCAAACACTCAAAATTGGTAAATTAGGGATACAACAAAAACAACAACAACACAGTCTTCTTTCTTAATCCCACTACAATATTCCAAGTTCTTCTGGATTATTCCATGAACCTTTCCAGTTGGTTTCTCTACTCTTCTCTGTTTCCAATCTATCCTATATTTTCTAATTGTTTCATTATTTCACTCCCCAGTTCAACAACCTATGAAAAAAAGTTCTCTATTGCCTGAAATAAAATCCAAGCTTCTACCCTGATTTTTAATGTTTTCTACCTATCCAATCTTATGTCTCAATAACCCTCAACATTAACCCTCCCCTCTGAGGCAGACTTTTGTCCCCATTCTCATTCAGAAAACAAGTACTGTTTGACATACATCACTTTAAATAAAATAACCAAACAGCCATATTTTTAATGAGTAGGCTCCTTGTAAGAGTATTTCTACAAAAATAAATTATATATTATTGAGAATATTTTATAAATTTCTAAAATTCTAAAATTTTTCTCCACACTAACCTTATGTCTTCCACGAAAGACATTTGCCGTGGCTCCTTGCCCAAGGAGATCAGACAGGAGCCACAAATGATTAGAAGTACTCTGCATTTCTGCTTGATTAAGGGATCCTCTTCAAATACTGAGGGGGAAAAGATTTAAGATACATATTTATAGAAATCTATAATATATACACACATTTAAGGAATATTAAATTACTACTTCTTCATAGCATAAAAAAGTTCTAGTTCAATGAGTTCTCAACAACTACCTTAAAAGCTAAAATGTTGAATGAACTAAGAAAAAACATTAAATGACAGTGTTGACAGATTCAAAGTGACCTATCGAAGGCACTAATCTATGTGCTCTAATTTTACATGGTAATTCCAGAGAAAACCATAATTACCTTTAGATTTACTTTCCATAAAATAGGCTAAAGGAATATCGCTTTCCAACTTTATTTGCCAAGATTTTTGTAAAGAGTAACTTAAAAATGATTTACTTGCAGAATCCTGGAATAAAAGATACAAGCAAATAGTGTTTCAAAGTGCAAAACAATTTAAATTCCTTAGCTGCAACTATGTATGCATGTTAAAAAATATAACCACTACTGAAAGGCATAAAAAATGTCATCAAAGATTCTTAGCTTTTTTCAAAGTAACCTGAAGACTGCTTCCTCAGAAATGCCACAATTTACTATATATCTATATACAACATTTTAAAATTAAATATGATGCCTTAATTTAGGGAACCCTCCATGCTGAGAGTGAATCATGTACTATAACTTACACAGTTAGAGAATACCTGGGGGTCCCTAAGAAGTCAAATGATTTGTCCGTTGTCACAAGGCCAGTAGGTGTTATAGGCAGGACTTAAATTCAGATCTTCCTGCCTCTAAGACTGGGCCTCTATTCACAAATGCAGTCTGCTTCTCAGAATAAATAGTAGGGGCAGTAAAATATTTGAAATGGCCTCTAAGGTCCTGTCCAATTCGAAATCTAGGGTCCTAGGAATATAATACAAAATGACAAATCTAAGTGTAGATCAAAAGAACTATGAAGTCTGAAGAAAGATTATATATAAATAATATATATGTGAAATTAGGCACTAGGCTATAATATATTATATAGTATACAACTATACTATATACTATTAGACACTATGCAATAGCATACCATATAGTGTATGACTATACCATATACTATGCTATAGGGTGCTAGAGGGTGACTATACTATATAATGTACTATTGGGCACTATGTAATCGTATACCATCTAGTATTCGGCTGTATCATATAATACACTATTAAGCACTATGCTATAGTATAACATATGGTATACGACTATAGCATATAACGTGCTATTGGGCACTATGCAATAGCATGCTCCCTAGTATTTGGCTAAACCACACAGCATACTATTGGGCCCTAGGCTGTGGTACTCTCCGTAGTCTATAACACAATGCCACCCGGCACTCTACTACCGCACGGTGACCGCAGGTTACGTCAGGGGTAGGCATGCCAGGGCACCAGCTCAGGAGATGCAATCGGAGGCGGTTCCGTGATGGCCACGGTGCCCCTCCTGGGGAGCAGAGTTCACATATTTACCCCGTCTCCCCCCCCCCCATCGGCGAAGCCCACCGTGATTCAGCAACCCCTCCGTGTCTGTCCCAGCCCGAGCCTCATGGATTGAGGGTCGGCACGGGCACGGGCACGGGCGCGGCGCGCAGGGGGCACCTGCGCTACAGCGTGGAAGGGGACTTGGCCGAATGGAGCTACCGGGTGGGCCTGCTTCGGGCGCCGCTCCACAGGTAGGGGAGCGGTTAGAGGAAGGGCTCCGGGGTAAAAACGCCCATTTTCACGAGTGAGTCGGACAGACACAAGGTGCAGCGAGGCAAAGAGAAGCTGAGAAGGCCAAGGGAAGGAAACCTTAGTGGAGCTGCAGCTCCCACGCGCGGGATGTTAACATCCAGCTTCCGGGGTCGGTCAAGCTCACGACACGCTCCACGGAAGACCACCCCCCCAGCCCCTCCCGAAAACATCGGCTTTCAATCTGTTCCAAACTTCCCCCGGTTGTCGGCGGGGTCGGAGCCGGAACCGGGTCGCATTAACGGGGCGGCGGGTGAGTGGGTGGGTGGGGCCGGCCTCATACTTCCCTCCGGTGGTTCCTGGCTCCCGGTCCCGGGAGAGAGAACGGAGACTCCGGCCGCTCGGCCCCGCCCCCCGCTCGGCTCCTGCCGGGCTCTGACTCAGCATTCCCTCCTCGGCCCCTCTCCCGGGCCTCGGTCCCGGAAGCCCTCCGCGGCCCGGCCTGAGCCTGCCCGGCCACCCTCACCACCTCACTCACCCGGTCAGGGTCCCCGCCGCGGCTGGCTTCAGAGGGCCGCCTCCTCACGCCCCGGGACACTTCCTGTTAGACTAGCCCGGCCCGGACAGCCACGTGACTGGCCCGAGCGTGCGCATATCCGCGCCCTCCCTCCTGGCCCGCCGCCCGACGTAGCGCAGCCCCACAGCTCAGCCCCTCCCCTCCCCTACTGTTGCTCCTCCCTTCCTCTCAGCTCCGCGCCCCTCCCCTTGCTCTTCCTCCACCCACCTCTTCTCCTCCCCTCCCTGCCCACTTCCACCACAGCTCCTCCTTCCGCTCCCTTGATGCTCCTCCCTCCTCCCCTTTCCCCGCCCCTCACAGCCTCTCCTTCCGCCGCACCTCCTCATCTGTCGTCCTTTTTCTGGATGGGGAGAGTTCGAGCCTCCAGCTTCCCAGGAAAGGGGCGGAGGGGGCGGGGGGGGGGTTAGGGGTGTGTGGCTGGGGCACGCCCCGAGAAAGGGCCAAGCCTAGATGGATTGTGCAGGCTGAGTTGGGAGGGGGGTGTGGCTGACCAAGACGCTGCCCCACCCGCGGTCCCCTGGCAAAGTGGCCCTCCTCTAGCCTCAGGGAGGCAAAACAAAGCCGCAGGCATGAGCCACAAATGTAGACGTTCGGCGCCAATCAGCCAAAAAAGGGGTGGGGGTGGAGGGCAGACCCCACCCCCACCCCCACCGTGTGCTCCCGGGGAGGTTAGAGTCCGGTCGCATTTTGAAGCGGGGACCACCGAGTGTACACTAAAGTTACCAAGAACCGGGACAGGGATTTCCGGAGCAGGGGTGAGGGAGAAAGGATACCCTCTTCTACTTCCCCCCGGCCCCCGCCCAGCATTTAGCAGGGCTTTTAACAGCCTCCGTCTGGAGGACCCGGAGGTGATATCTTCATCCTTCTCTGTCAGGTGCTTATTGTGAGTCGGCTGCCGAATGGATGCTGGAGAAACCCCCACCCCAATCCCAGCATCCCCTCTTTAGGGTAGACCCCGCAAGGTATCTCCTCCGGCTTTGAAAACTCCGGGGCCTCCTGGTCATTGTAAACTCTCTACGTGGATTAGATTTTTCATTTCAATTTCTCATTGAATAGTACGATTACTACAGCGACCACTGTTAGGGAGCTGAGACCAGATCTCTAAGGTTCCTTCTGTTTTAGTTTAGTTTAGTTTAGTCTTTGCAGGGCAATGGGGGTTAAGTGACTTGCCCAGGGTTACACAGCTAGTAAGTGTCAAGTGTCTGGATTTGAACTCAGGTCCTCCTGAATCCAAGGCCAGTGCTTTATTCACTGTGCCACCTACCTGCCCCCCCTTCTGGTTCTAAAGCCTACATTCACACTCTCCACCCCACCCCTTTACCCCCTTTAAAGTCTATTCTACCCAAGTCTAAATCTGCAGGTGGTGTTCACTGTTAGCACCTTCTCCTGGGCACCATCTGGAGAATCTCGGAATCCGATGGCTAGACTGGGTCCTTAGATTTTCATTAGGTAGATAGTTAAACTCACTTAACCAATTTAAACTCTAATCAGGTAGCCTTGTTAAACACATTTAACTAATTCATAAACTAGTTAAACTCATTTGCCAGAGTGCAGTCTGAAATCCACTGCATCGGTCCTAGACAATATCAAATACCGCCACTGAGCCTGATTAAGGGGCTCTAGGTTCCTGAATGTTGAGCCTCACCCGTTTCTCAAAACTGTCACCAAACGGTGCAGCTAGGTGGCGCAGTGGATAGAGCACCAGCCCTGGAGTCAGGAGGACCTGAGTTCAAATCCGACCTCAGACCCTTGACACTTACTAGTTGTGTGACCCTGGGCAAGTCACTTAACCCCAATTGCCTCACTTAAAAAAAAACCCAACAAAGCTGTCATCAAAGAATGATGGTGTATTTAATTCATAAGACCCCAAAGGGATAAAACATGTGTATCCTCCTGCTATCATCCATTTATTGGTGTAGTGGATGGAGTCCTGGACCTAGGTCAGGAAGCAGCTTGAACACTACCTAGCTGTGTGGCTCTGGGCAAGTCACTTAATTGAGGTTGGCTTGAGTTTGCCCATCTGTAAAATGGAAATGATAACCCCTTATCTCCCCAGGTGGTAGGGAGGATAAAATATTTGTGAAGTATTTTACAAACATTAATGCACTATATGGGAAAAGATAAAACACCATCAACTGTGGTAAAAAACGGAAGTTTTAGCTTAATCATTTGAGAGTTGAGCGCATGCTACTGAAGTAGCTTTTGAAGGACCGCCCTTTTGGGGAGGAGACCTCGCCAAACGGCAGTGCACCTGCTGCTGCCCAGAGAGCTGGCCAAGCATGCAGTACAGGGATGCCAACTTAAAACTGAGAGTGGAATGGAAGTTCTGGCTCACTCTGGCTTCTCAGCTTAGCGGTGGCAGTGCACGCATCTGGTGGTCGGCTCTGGCTCTCAGCCTGGCAGGCAGTTTGGGATTTGGTGAGTTTTATAATGGAATATAGACTAAGCTTAGATCTAAGATTATTCATTTGTATTTCTACTTTCCTATTTCCCTAATCGGTATCACCTTTTTGTTGTCTAATTAATTCCCAAATTAATTCCCAAACAATAAAAGCTAATCTCTCACTGATTAAAGCTCAGAGCCTTCTTTTTCTTAGTGGTCTGGGAGATATATAAGGGAAAAATTAAAGGGGGAGTTCAATGCTCTTATATCCAATTTTAAATCTCACACAACAATAAGTCTTTCTTGTCCTACCATGTCCAACCTGATTTGGGACACAGATACACAGGACGAAGACCTAGGTACCCAGATGTTTTCAATAATTAATCTATTTTCAACACAGCTGACAGCTCATTCCTTCCTTTGTTGAACTGTTGAATATTTGTTGAATTCCTACCATATGGGAAAGCACACTGTAATAATTTTTTAAGGTTCTCTACTAATAACACATCATGCATAATTCCAGTACCCATAGTCTACTATAGAAAAACCTTAATTTATTAATTTCTTACAATTTCAATAACTTTTCCACATAAATATGAAAACCTTTTTTAAATAATGAATTCTACAAATACATGAAAAGACCTGAAAGCTTTATATTTGTTTAAAGTTTACAAAAGCACATTCCCCAAAATATCACTTTGGGACAGATAGTATAAGAATCATACCATCATCATACAGACAAGAGACTGAGGATTGATAACCAAGTCTCTTGACTAAAGTCCAGATCCTTCCAGGGGCTCTTAAGCTGGGGTCTGTAAATTTTTTGATACTATTTTATTTAACTGAATTTCAACATAACTAGCTTCCTTTGTGATCCCAAGTATTTTATTTTATGCATTTGAAAACGATTCTGAGTACTCCATAGGCTTCACCAGACTTTTTTTTTTTTTGGTAGAGGCAATTGGGGTTAAATGACTTGCCCAGGGTCACACAGCTAGTAAGTGTTCTGTCTGATGTCAGATTTGAACTCAGGTTCTCCTGAATCCAGGGCAGGTGCTCTATCCACCAAGCTGCCCCTCACCAGACTGTTAAAGGGGTCTAGGACACAAAAAGAAAGTTAAGGAAGGTCTTTTTTAAAAGGGTTAAGGAAGGGGCAACTAGGTGGTGCGGTGAATAGAGCACCAGCCCTGGAATCAGGAGGACCTGAGTTCAAATCTGGCCTCAGACACTTAACACTTACTAGCTGTGTGACCTTGGGCAAATCACTTAACCCCAATTGCCTCACCAAAAAAAAAAAAAAGGGTTAAGGAAGACTCTCTTTCAATGAAGCCATGTGTTGAAAACTTTTTCAAAGGCATTCTGTAACGTTACATTCCAAACCGGTATGGAAAAAAATTGTTGCCTGACATTTAACCAATCGATAGAACCTGTATGAAAAGCATTGATTAAATGACAGACATCAAAGTTTCAGAATTAAATGGCCCACCAGCTGATCTATTGTGCTATCATGAAATTTATGTGGGTCTGTGCTCCCAAAAAATGTGACTACATTCTCTCATCATATCAACTTCTGGATGGATTTAGATTACAGAAAGCAATGCTATTTACTAGGAAATTGGATTGTGTCAGCTACAAATGCCCATGGGTTTGGTGTTAGCTAAAAAGGGGGCACTTATCTGAATTTTAAATCAATTTATTGAATCAAGTCTCTATAACTACATTCCCTTAAAATGTCACTATTTTCTTCTTTCCAGAAATGCCTATGGGACCGTGGCTTTTCTTTTTTTTTAACACGTAATTTGGATGACTCAGAAGTGTTGAGGGGAGTCTAAGAGAGAAACATCCTCATAAATATGGAAAATCCAAGTAATTCTGCCAGTTGCTACCCTACTCATCGGGTTTAAGAGCTGAAAGGGGCTTCGGAAGCCAGTTAATCTAACTCCCTTATTTTACACATGAGAAAACCACAGCTCAGAGAGCTGTGACCTGCCCAGAGCTACTAAGAACTATCAAGGGCAGGATTTAAAAGCAGGTCTTACTAAACATGATCCATCTACTCCACATTCAATTCAACAGGCTTTAAATTTTTTATTAAGTGCCAATTATTTGCTGGGCACAGCCTAGAACCTTGATTCTAGGTACTGAGGACACAAAGGCAAAATGAACCTACCCTGCCCTCAAAGACCTCACTCTATTACATTAAATAACAAAAATATACAAAGTGATTTCTGGGAAGAAAGGGGAAGAAACTAGCAACAGGGAGGTTCAGGAGAGGCTTCCTGAAGAGGGTGGCTCTTGAAGGAAGGGATTCTACTAAGTGAAGCTGAGGAAGGGCATGCCAAGCAGAAGAGGAAGTTTGTGCAAAGGCACCAAGAAGGGGGATGGAAGGTTGGGTGGAATGCAGAATGTGAATAGAAGGATAATATACAATTATTAATTAATTATTCATTAATCTGCCTAGAAAGGTGGATACAATTATAAAGGTATAGAAAAACCAAACGCTGGAGTGTGTCTTTTATCCAAAAAGGAAAGGAAACCATTTCTTGAGCAGGAAAATGACATGGTCTGACCTGCACTTTAGGAAGATCCCTTTCCCAGCAGGTGGATGGATTGGAGAAGGGGGAGTCTGGAGGCAGGGAGACCAATTACGGAAGAAGGAAAGGAAACCAGCATTTATTAAGCACCTACTATGTTCTGGCTACTGTACTAAGCTTTACAAATATCATCTCATGATATCCTCACAAGACCTTGTGATGTAGCTGCTTTTATTATCCTCAGTTTACTGTTGAAGAAACTGAGGCATTCAGAGATTAAGTGACTTGTTCACTGTCACATAGTTGGTATAAGCATTTGAGGCTGGATCTGAACTCAGGTCTTCCTGACTCCAGGGCCAGTGCTCTCTATTCACTTCCCCAACTAGTTGTCCCTAGGAGAGAGCAATCATGAGACAACTGCAGTACTCCAGGCAAGAGATAATTGAGGGCCTTGTAAGGGGCTAAAAATTTAGCTAGTCTGTCTAAAATATCTAATGAGTGGCTGCCAATAAATTATAAGCTTTAGCAAGAGTTAGACTTTTAAGCATTTAAGGAGAATAAGAATTTGGTGAAGAAAGGCCTAGATTCATCTATCTATTAAAGGGAGAGCGCGTTTTTTGCTTCACTCTCCAGAGTCCTGATGAAAGACAGCGAGAGTGCCAGCCTTGCCCCCTCTTCCTCCCACAAGCAAACATCAGGAAGTGTCGCCCAAGAGACGCATGGCTTGCCCTCAGATGCCTTCTCCTCATGGCGGAGCTTTGCTACAGTAAATCTCCAGCAGGTGGCGTCATTCCAATCCTTACAGTCTGAAAGATCACTGTCAATGGCAACTGCAGCCATGAAATCTAAAGATGTTTCAACCTTGAGGCAGCTAGGTGGTGCAGTGGATAGAGCACCGGCCCTGGATTTAGGAATACCCGAGTTCAAATCCGGCCTCAGACACTTAACATTTACTAGCTGTGTGACCCTGGGCAAGTCACTTAACCCCAATTGCCTCACTAAAAAAAAAAAAAAAGATGTTTCATCCTTGGAAGGAAAGCTATGTCAAAACTGGGCAGCATGCTAAAGAGCAGATACACTACACCTTGCCGACAAAGGCCTGTAAAGTCAAAGCGATGGTTTTTCCAGTAGCAATATATGACTATGAGAATGAGAATGAGAATGAGACTCTAAGGAAAGCTGAGTGTTGCAGAATCAACACTTTCAAATAGTGGTGCTGGAGAACACTGGAGAGTGAGTGCCTGGGGCAGCAAGGGGATCAAATCAGTCAATACTTAAAAGAAAATAATTCAGGTTATTCCCTGGAAGGTCAAATACTGAGGCAGAAGCTTACATACTTTGGCCACATAATGAGAAGATGGGACTCATTGGAAAAGACCCTGATGTTGGGAAAGAATGAAGACAAAAGGAAAGGGTGCCGGCAGCAGAGGGATGAGGGAGACAGCGTCATGGAAACACCAAATGTGAACTTGGACAGAATTTGAGAGATAGTACTGGTCTGTGGGGTCACGAAGGCTCGGAGATGACAGAACAAAAAGAATGGGAGAGTAGTGGCTGGATGAGTGTAGAGAAAGGGCTGGTGTGAGATACACTGCCAAAGGAGAACCGAGAAGACTTAAAAGTAACAATAGATACTATGAGTAAGACCTTTGCTAACATCTCTCCTCTCTGACCCCTTTTCCCCTAACACAGATAAGCCACCTCAGGCACTTCCCTCTCAGACTACAGCAAAAGCACGCTGGGCTGTTCTCCCTCCTCCAGCCCATCCTCCATTCAGCCACCAAAGTGATCTTACTAAAGAGTAGGTCTGGGGGCAGCTAGGTAGGGCAGTGGATAAAGCACCGGCCCTGGATTCAGGAGGACCTGAGTTCAAATCCAGCCTCAGACACTTGACACTGACTAGCTGTGTGACCCTGGGCAAGTCACTTAACCCCCATTGCCCAGCACCCCCCCCCAAAAGAGTAGGTCTGACCCTGTCACCACCCCATACAATTAAAGCAGGTCCCTATTATCTCCAGGAAGAAATATAAATTCCTGTTCCACTTTTAAAGCCTTTCACAACCTGACCCCTCCCAACCTTCTCAGACCTTTCATACTTTACAAGTCTCTATGTATCTATAATGGTGACACCAGCTTTCTTACTGTTCCTAGCAAAAGACATCCAATCTCTTGAATGAATTTTCATTATGCCTGGAATACTCTCCCTCTCCCCTCTCCCCTCCCCATCACCACTCCATGGATTCCGTGGGCTCAAATCCTACATTGTGACAGGAGCCTTTCGTGGTTGCCCATCACCTCTTTTCCCTTCCAAAGCCATTGCCTTCTTGGAGCTTAGCTAAGATTTACTTTGTTTTTGGGGGTTTTTTTGGTGAGGCAATTGGGGTTAAATGACTTGCCCAGGGTCACACAACTAGTAAGTGTCAAGGGTCTGAGGCCGGATTTGAACTCCGGTCTTCCTGAATCCAAAGCCAGTGTTCTATCCACTGCGCCACCTAGCTGCCCCCTAATATTTACTTTGGATGGATCTTATATGTACATAGTAGTTTGTAAAACGTGCACTCCTTGAGAGCAGGGATTTTTTTTTTCCTTTTTCCTTTTTTCAATACCTTCAGTGCCAGGCACATAATATACCATATGCTTAATAAATGCTAGTTGACTTTTTGACTTTTAAGATGTGCTTTCTCCCCCAAAGCAGTACTTTGTTCAAGCTTTAGTCACAGTTATCAAAGAGTTTTAGAGTTGGACTTTACAGGTTATCTAATTCAACTTAATACTCCAAAGAACCTCCTTTATAACGAACCTTACAAGTGGTCCTCCAGTCTCTGCTTTAAGAAGCTCCCAATGGGAGCAGCTAGGTGGCACAGTGGATAAAGCACCATCTCTTCCCCCACTCCATAAGCCTTTTCCTGTCTCTTTCATGTAGGATTTCACCTCTGCCCTTCCCCCTCCCCCAGTGCATTCCCATCACCCCTCAATTTAATCCTAAAGATGTCATCATGGGGTAGCTAGGTGACACAGTGGACAAAGCATCACCCTTAGACCCAGGGGGATGCCAGCCAAAACCCAGCCTCAGACACAAGACAGTCACCCACTGCATGACCCCAGGTATGTCTAGGGTCTTGTATTTGGAAGTCAAATTTGCCATTCAGTTCAGGTCTTTTCATCATAAATATCCCTTTGGAATATCATATTCCATGCCCTCTGGTCCTTTAATGTAGAAGCTGCTAGATCTTGTGCTATCCTGAATGGGGCTCCACAGTACTTGAATTATTTTGGCAGCTTGCAATATTTTCTCCTTGACCTAAGAGCTCTGGAATTTGGCTATAATATTCCTAGGAGTTTCCTTTTGGGATCTCTTTCTGGAGGTGATCGGTGGATTCTTTCAATTTCTATTTTAGCTTCTGCTTCTAGAATTTCAGGGCAATTTTCCCTGAGAATATCTTGGAAGATGATGTCCAAGCTCTCTCCTTGATCACGGTTTTCAGGTAGACCAGTAATTTTCAAATTCTCTCTCCTGGACCTACTTTCCAGGTCAGCAGTTTTTCCAAGAAGATATTTCACATTGCCCTCTCTTTTTTTATTCATTTGGATTTGCTTTATTGTGTCTTGGTTTCTCATAAAGTCACTGGCTTCCATTTGCTCAATCCTAATTCTTAGGCAATTATTTTCATCAGAGAGCTTTTTCCATTTGGCTTTTCAAGCTGTTGACTTTTTTCTCATGTCTTTCCTGCATCATCCTCATTTCTCTTTCCATTTTTTTCCTCTACCTCTCTAACTTTATCTTCAAAATCCTTTTTGAGCACCTCTATGGCCTGAGACCAATTCATATTTTTCTTGGAAGCTTTAGATATAGGGGCCCTGACGTTGACATCTTACTCTGTGGGTGCACCTTGGTCTTCTTTGTTACTGAGGAAACTTTCTATGGTCCTCCCCCTTTCTGTCTGCTCATCTTGCCTTTCTTTTACTTGACTTTTAGCTCCTTAAAGTGGGGCACTGTGGGGGCAGCTAGGTGGCGCAGTGGAAAAAGCACTGGCCTTGGATTCAGAAGGACCTGAGTTCAAATCCAGCCTCAGACACTTGACACTTAACTAGCTGTGTGACCCTGGGCAAGTCACTTAACCCTCATTGCCCTGCCAAAAAAAAAAAAAAAAGTGGGGCACTGTTTCCAGGCTTCAGTATCCCAAGCTTAAGAAGTCCCAGGTGGTATGATTTAAGGAGGATCAGGTTCTTCACTCGCCTGACTTGTTCCCTTGACTGTCTGTAGATGACCCCAGACCAACTTCCTAATCAACCAGCTTTGTGTGTTGTGGTTGTTAGCGCTGTGCCTGTGCTCCTCCCCCACCTGCGGCAGCGGGGTAGACTACAAGGGTCTATGCTGGTGCTCTGTCTGCTCATCTTGCCTTTCTTTTTCTTGACTTTTAGCTACTTAAAGTGGGGCACTGTTTCCAGGCTGCAGTATCCCAAGCTTCAGGAGGTCCCAGGTGGTCTGATTTAAGGAGGATCAGGTTCTTCACTCATCTGGCCTGTTCCCTGGTCCATAGATGACCCCAGACCAACTTGCTAATCAACCAGCTTTGTGTGTTGTGGTTGTCAGCTCTGACGGGCTTGTGCCCCTCCCTCACCTGGGCCACTACTACTCAAACCTACCTCCTTGTTCCCAGCAGGAGTGAAAAATCCAAGTTCTGCCTCAGCACCAGCATAGACCCTTGTAGTCTACCCCACTGCCCAGGGCTCAGCCCTCTCACCAGACTGAGCTTAGTTCCAGACGACACTGGTGCTTCAGCTGATTCAGAGGTTCTGGGGGTCTCCTTCTCTGGTGAGGCCTTCCTGGGACTAGATCTGTCAGGGTGACTGTGGGGTTGGGCCCGACTCCTTTATCAGCACAGCAGCTCCCTCCTTCTGACCTTCCAAGCCATTCTTGGTTAGAAGAGGATTTCAGCACATTCTTCTGTGAGTTTTGCTGCTCCAGGTATTTTCCTATGGCGTTATATGGATGTTTTTTGGGGTGATCGTGTCATGAGTTCGAGAGCTCACTGTCTTTCCTCTGCCATCTTGGACAACTCAGTAGTTTTAACAATAAGTAATCATGAGAAAGAGAAAAGGGGGGCAGCTAGGTGGCGCAGTGGATAAAGCACGGGCCCTGGAGTCAGGAGTACCTGGCTTCAAAGCTAGCCTCAGACACTTAACAAGTGTGTGACCCTGGGCAAGTCACTTAACCCCTAATTGCCTCTCAAAAAATATATAAATAATTTTTAAAAAAAAAGAAAAGAAAAAGAGAAAAGGGGGGAAAATTGTACAAAAAATATTTATAGCAACTCTTTGTGAAGGCTAAGAATTGAGATCAAGGGACTGTCCATCAATTGAGGAATGATGGAAGAAGCTGTGCTATATGATTGTGGTGGAATGGTCTCGTGCTATAGGAAATGACAAACAGGATGATCCCCGAAAAACCTGCAAAAACTAATGAACATAGATGTATAGTGAAGTGAGCAGAGCTGGGAGGACATTGTGCACAGTGACAGCAGTATTGTTCAATGAGCAATTGTGAATGACTTAACTACTCTCAGCAGTGCAATGATCCAAGACAATCCCAAGGAACTAATGAGGAAGCTTCCTATGCACCCTCATAGAAAGAATTGATAAAAAGAACACTTGTGGATTGTACATATATAACCTGGTTGAGATCTTGTGGAGGGGGGAGGAAAGGGAGGGAGGGAGAGAGAAAAATTTGGAACTCTAAGTCTTATGAAAATGAATGTTGAAAACTACCCTTACATGTAACTGAAAAAATTAAATAAATGTTTGTTGCTAAAAACAAACAAACAAAATCCAGATGTATGATTTCATAGGTGGGGCTACTCCTCTGAAAATTCCTTCTACCTATGCAGATCAGCAATTCATCTGCAACTTGTAAAGTCCATATAAATATTTTGTGAGTTTGTCCAATGTCTTATCTAAGTCAAAATAAAGTGTTTTCTTGCTATGCTAGTCTTGTACATGGCTAAAAGTTTTCTTTGAAATTCAGCTTGTACCACCTTCTATGATGCCTTTTTTCTGATATGCCCCTTTTCTCCCTCCCCCATCTTCACTATTTCTGTTGTGCCTCTACCTCTTATAGACAGGAGGTATGACTGTTTGTGTCATACGCCCAGTACCAGCTACAGAGCCTGGCACAGAATGTACTTGGTGGTTCTCTGGAGCTTCATCTATACCCATAACTCTTCCAAAATTACCAACATCAAGTGAACCACTGCATCTGAGCTTTTGTTCTTTCAGCACCCTGGGGCATGTTTGTTTTCATACAGTGAAATGTTTTCAAAGAGTGTTCCTGGCCCTCAATCCTGTGATTCTGCCCAGAAGCCCTCTTGGCATTCTGAATGGAGAAGGAAAAGCAGACATCAGGTCATCTGGGCCAGGTTCCTCAACTGGTGACCTTGGTGGGGGTAGAGACAGCCCCCTTTCATAGAGAACACCACTGAGTCTGATATAAGGGGCTGAAAGTGCTGCTGGGAAAGATGGGCAATAGTGGGAAACAAAAATGTGAAGGCTGAGAGTTTAATCTTAGATGACTGTGGTCATTTATTTCAAGCCCACTGAAGAGGATTTGGTTGAAAAGGATTGCCTTGTAGGGAAAAAACAGTACTTCTTTAAGTTCTTAGATCATTGTTACCTGGAAGGCTCGTGAATGAAATGAGAAAACTGGCAGAGCCAGTCTTGACCAAAATGCTGTGCCAAAAAAGATGGAGTAGGGTTGGCTTTACAAACATTCATATGAGATTTCCTATAATAGAAACACCTATAGTACTTAACATTTCCCCAAATTAGATTTATATGCAACTTTCTGGGAAAACAGCTACACCAACCCCAAGAGTTCACATCTAAAAAAAGCACTTCATACTTTACTACTTTGCTTGGAACAGCCCTACCTTTGGGTGTTCATGGTAAAAATGTCATCATCCTAATTTTGCAGGTGAAGATACACCATTAAGAGCAGGTGGCAGTGACACAACCTTTTCCCACAAATCTCCATACCCTTTGCAGCCCTCTCACTCCCCCCCCCTCCATGAGTATTTTGAGAATTACAAGAGATTTAGACACACAAGATATGGCTAATATAAAGTATGAACAATGACAAAAAAAAAAACTTGGCAGGATTCACTACATAAAATTTATTTTTTTATATAAAAATGTATAACCAGCACCTACTTTTAAGTCAATTAATTTATGAAATCACTGTATTCTGTAGGAAACACATGTTAGCATTAAAACAGCTTAAAGAAATGTCATGGCTATCTACAAAAAAAAATCAGTTTTGATTCTTTTTTTGTCTTCCATATTTTAATATTGGCATACATGAGGGAAAATTAAATTCTTGTGTCAAACGTGTTATAGTCGATAATTTTTTTTAGAATATACATTGCTTAATCACGGCTATGGTCTTTAAAGACTTCAATTAAGTTTCAAATAAAAAAATTAAAGATACCATGACAGCTTTGCTGTATTTTTTAACAGCAAAATGTTTTTCTATACAACATTCTCTGAGTAGGCATGCAGGTCAACTTTTTGTGTTGTTACATACCTGTATTTAAGCCAACTCAGTCATACTCCATTTTTACAGAAAAATGCTAAAATACATACTGCAATAAGCACAGAGCAACTTTCAAAAGATCACTGGTATGAATGGCACAAAAAAAATACCATTTGTATAAATTCTTAACTGGAGGTCGTGATCACAGATATTGGTATAAGGATTTCCAGTGTGATCCTTAGGGCTTTGCTCTCTGAAAGAATACCTGTAAAAAATAAATAAATAAAGTATTAATATAATTCCTTAACAAGGTGAAGGGATGTGGGAGCAGCTAGGTGGCACAGGGGATAAGCACCTGACCTGGATCAGGAGGACCTGAGTTCAAATCCGACCACAAACACTTGACACTTACTAGCTATGTGACCCTGGGCAAGTCACTTAACCCTCATTGCCCACCCCCAACAAAACAAAACAAAACAAACAAAAAAACACAAGGTGAAGGGGTGGGCTCTGATACTAGTATTAGACACATTCACTTCACAGAGAAACAAATGAGCTGTCTCCCCCAAACACTCATTGCTTAGGACCACTGATTCACCAATGGAATGCAGTCACTGCTTTGCGCTGAAATATGGCAGCTCACTAAATTTATAACTACACATAACCCATAATCCCATAGGTAAATTAAGGCAAAAGAAGAACTCTACATTTTGCTGACTACAGATGAGTAGAAAATAGATCATGTGAATAAGGTCTAGAATAAATAGATTATTCCTTTTAAAGAAGTTGACAGCAACAGAGTGTCTCATCTGGTAGCTCTTTTGTTCTCTCCCTCTCCTAATTCGGACCAGCAGCTTGAATGTGACATATCTTTTCCTAGAGCTGCTGGGGGGGGGGGGGGGCAGTGAAATCAAGTGAAAAAGGTCAAAGCACCAACAAAGGCCAGAGATATGATGAACCAGCACTTTCCCAACAAGGCCATGGTGCTTATCATAGTGCAAAATACCCCAACAATTAATGGCATAATCATCACTTGACAAATATTTTGAATTCGTATTACAAAAAAGAGCCCTCTGCTAGCTACTGAAAGCAAAAAAGCCTAGGGCAAGATGTGTGGCGTTTACAGTCTGGCTGTATTTACTACACTGCAGTGCTGGTAAAGTACCAAATGAGGAATGTACATTAAATGTTTTCAGAGCTCAGCAGCAGAAGAGCTGATTTGGGATGAGGGTAGTCTGGCAAAGCTTCAGAGAAGGTGGCAGTGGTACTCTGGCTGAGTCCTGAAGGATGGACAGGAATAGATAAAAGACAAAATGCTACAAACATCCCAGCAGTTGTGTTCTAGAAACAGTGAAAAGCATCCTCTTGGAAAAGGATTGTCTCAGGGAAGGACAAATGTTTAAAGTACTTTCCTTCCTAACAATTCTGTGAAATGGGTGGTGGCAACTAGATAGCATTAAGTTCATGTGCCTGACTGGCCCTCCACAACTTTAGCTTCACACACAGCAAAGCAAGCCAGGCTGCCTCAGACTGCACCCCAGCCCAAATGACCTAGTTCGTAACGGCGCTGGTGCTCACAAAAGGGAGCTGAGCTCACGCCCCATCAGCTCTATAAGAATGACTCCAAGCAGAGGGCCATCTTCATGTATTCTCACTCATTTACTCAACAAGAGTCCTCTCCCCATTTCCTGAGCTCTCCCACACAGCAAGAAAGATAGAGGGCAGGCTGAAACTAAGGGGCCAAGCACCCTTCTATGCCCAGAATGATGTCTGTGAAATCAGAACTTGGCTCCATCCTCCCTGACTGCCTTAGTGGTGGTGGCCAAGGCTCTCACTCTTCTCAGTAATTTTAGTTCTTTCATGAATATAAAAGGAGCAATGGTAGCTCTCAACCCAAACCTATCCAGGGAGCACTGGCCTTAACTTTTCCCTAATGCTTTCCTCTCAATAATCTAATTCTTCGAGGTCCTGATCTCTCTCTTTCCCAGATGCTCTTCGCTCAGCTCTTTTCCTTGACATATTATTGAGCACAATCAATACAAAGTTACTAACCCAAACTTTAATAGAATGAGTTTTTGAAAAAAATGTTCTTAGACACAAATTCTACCTGTTTTCTTTCTTTCCTCTGCAACAGAATCTGGAAGTCAACTGTCTTTATGAAAAGCCGTGTGAGACTTCCTATGCTATGGACACCACAAAACAAGGTTCCTCATAACATATTTGTTATTGTCAGTATTTCTGTTGGGGGTGGGGTCATTTCAACAGGAAGGTTTTAAAATATCTTCTAGAAATTGTTTTTCTTCTCACTCTACACGGTTTCATGATGAGAAGACACAAAGTGTCAACTGCCTTTAAAAACTTACCTTTAAGTAATTTTTAAACACTTTAGCATCTGGCTGCTGAAGGGCTTGACAGAACTCCTATGGGGAAGATGGAACATAGGTGAATGCCGTCAGAAGCTTCAAGAAGGGTCACTAGTAGAAACTGTAGCCAGGATCAAACTTATCACTAAATGTAGTGAATCTAGCACTTTCCTGTTGCTAAATGTTATGCAACACATTTCATAGGAATTCACCTTTCTTTTAAAGAAGCCACACAGGGAGCTGTAAGGACAGTTCTCGTGGTTAAGATGTGCCCTCACTGACCTAGGGTGGGGATAAACAAAAGTGCTGCTGAAGCTTTTCTCTCTTAGCCCTCCGACAAGAACCACACAGCTGAAAATCTGTACCTTTTTAGCAACAGCTTGGCTCCAAGGACAAGCCCTGCAGGAAACTCATCAGGAAGGGGCAGGAAAAAGAACAATGACAGGGAAAGGGTGGGGATCCTGACCTCACTACTTAGGCTAGGATCACTGTGATTCTACTTAGCCCAGTGTCAGCTTGGCTAAGAAGAGTGAGCGAGAATACAAAAGTCAAGGTTAAATGGCAAATTCCAGATACATCATAACGTGTGTCCACACTCCTCTGCAATTACAAATAGTCCCAAGGATGAGACCTTAGTTTCACTAACATGAACAGAAACCAATCCAAAACCCATTTCAAGAATGGCAGAATGTAGATATACATACATCTTTTGCTTAAATGGATACATTAAAAATTCAGTTAGTTTGGATAACTGCAAGCCAACAGATCAAATACCATATTAAACTGAATGCCCTCACAAATAAGATTTCACTCAACCTCCCCACCTAGGATTTATTTTTCATGGACTTATCACACAGAGGCTTCTAGGTATCTGTTGGCTCCTCAAACAGAAGCTCACTGACATCAAACTTTGGTCTCTTGTCTTTCTATGCACTTCCAGTGCGTAGCATTAGTAGGCACCTAATAAATTCTTGCTGACTGACTGATGCTATCTTGTCCACTTTTCTTGACAATGGTTTGTGGTAATGAAAATTAATTTTACATGTTAGGCATTTAACTGCTTCAACTGGCCAGGCATGTAAAAAAGTAAGAAATTTAATGTGAAATGTATTAATTTTCAAGGGCCACAAGGTTGCGCAGGGGACAAAGCACTGGCCTAAGATTCAGGAGGACCCGAGTTCAAATCCAGCCTCAGACCCTTGACACTTACTAGCTGTGTGACCCTGGGCAAGTCACTTAACCCTCACTGCCACACAAACGAAGTATATTAATTTTCAGTTTGCTCAAAGTCTGAACTGATACAAATATTTTTGTTTCTACAGTTAAAATATAAGGAAGATTTTTTTTTTACCTGTATTATTTCAGGAGCTACCTGCAGAGAAGGGAGGTATTCTTGCTGAAGATACTGAATACATTCTGGGCCCTGAAAATTTAATCAAATGTAAAAACAAGCAAACTACAACTTTGTTGTTTACAAAAAACCCCCACCCTCCCTTTTTTACAGATTGGGGGGGAAACTTCAGTTTCCTGTTCTAGAATAACTCTTGAAAAAAAGATTTATGTTTGTAAGCAGAAGCTGCCAAATTCTGACTAATTCTGCCTCTGCCACTGTGCTGTCAGTGGTAGCAGCAGTGACTAGACTCCTTAGCAACATCAATAGCAAGAATGCGCTATCACCAGCATCCAGATTGGCATCATGTCATCATCTCTATCAAGGAGTAATCATAGAATAATGGAATCTTAAAACTAAATGGAACCTCAAGAGACTGTTTGGTTTAAATCTTCATGTTAAGAAAGTGAAGCCCAGAAATTAAATGACTTTGTCTAAGGTTAATCAACTAGTGGGTTGTAGAGCAAAGACTTACATATGCTTAGTTTTTTACAGGGCACTTCTCTCCCACATCTCTCTGTGAATTATGTAGTGAGCACTATTCACAACTCTGCCCACACCTTATGGAAAAATTGGCCTTTCTCACTTCTAATCATTCGTGCATAGTCATTGTAAGATAAAACACTAATTTCCAAGTGGTTGATTGCTGGATGAGATTTATATGTCCCCTCTCAAACATAAAGAGGAAACATCCTATTTTTTTTGGGGGGGGGGGGAGTAATGCCTTGTAACAAGAAAGCTACATGTATCTGCTGCTACTTTCATTTTTCCTAGAAACCACTGACATAAAGTTGCTCAATTACCATTAAAAAAGGGTTTGGGACAAAACAAATAAGATTAAATATGATTAAAGTTCTTATCTTCATATAGAAAAATATCTAAATATAATACCCCCTAAAAACATGCGAAACTTACCCTTTTGAGATGAATAGTTTTTAGAGTCACTGCACACTCAGATAAAGCCTGTGGAAAAACAAAAGCTTAACAGTCAATTCCTGCTTATTCCTCTTCAAACTGGACAGATGACTCATAGTCTGTAGATAACTTCCCCTTTTCTGTGTCTTTCCCATTATTCTCACCTGGATTAAAAGGTGAAAATTTGGTATGGAAAAGGTAACAGGCCAGAAGAAATAGGAAGAGGGTAGGGCAAGGATAGGGGGTGGAGTAAAATGATCTATCGCTAGTACAAGGTCATCCTTTCACAACTTCCTAATCAATGATACAAGGTGAAATCTGCAAATTGTAAGGAATTTTTTTTAATGTATATCCATGCTAGCCTCAATAAAGAAAAAAGGTTCCCTGAGATTTCTGAAATATTGTGAGTGTCACTGATTTGAATTACTATGTGAATATCTTTCTGTGATTTGGGCCTAAGTTACTCTAGATCAGTGTAGAGACATGGCATGGTGAAGAGATCTGGCCTTGGAGCCAGGAAAACCTGGATTCAAGTGCTGCTTCTGAGGCCATAAATTGTTGGGGAGAATCCCCTTTTTGATAAGAACTGATAGCAAAAGTGGAAAGCAGTTTGGAAGAATTGGGCTTACTATTATACTACATACCACAACAGGTAGACCTCACTATTAAGTCACACTCTAGAGATCACAAATCTCTCTTGGATATGACCAGAGGGACAGTACTTAATTAAACCAAGAGAAGCAACTGCAAAAGATAAAAGTAATTTTGATTATGTGTAATCAACAAGCTTTTGCAATGAGATTTAAGAACTGTGAATTTACCAGGTATGGTACTAATCACCTTCTTTGATTCTCACAACCACCCTGGGGGGGTTAGGGGGAGGTACTATTACGAACCCCATTTTACAACTGAGAAAGCTGAGGCAGAGCTTAGGTGACTTGCCCTGAGACACACATCAAGGAAGTATCTGAGGCTGGGATTGAACTCAGGTATTTCTGACCCCAGGGCCAGCACTCTATCCAGTGAACCTCTCTATAGAAGACAGACTTTAAAACAACTGCAAATGAAGAAAACAAGGTTTTATAAAGAAGAAAACTGAAACCGGGGTGCGGGGGCACTGAGAAGGGAGTAGACAACTGTAACTGGAAGCAGTTAGCAGTCAATATCTAAATGTTGTGAGGAGGTGTTTTAGGGACACTATACTGTTCTGTTCATCAGCACAGAACACCAAGTCATATGAGTTGCTGAAAGAGGGATTTTTAGTACCACAAAGGTTGGAGTCAACATGAATCAACATGTTTTTATTTTTTAAATGTAATAGGCCAGCTAGGTGGCACAGTTAATAGAGCACTGGCCCTGGAGTCAGGAGGAGGTGAGTTCAAATCTGGCCTCAGACGCTTGACACTTACTAGCTGTGTGACCCTGGGCAAGTCACTTAACCCCAATTGGCTCACCAAAAAAATAAATAAAATGTAATCAACATTTTTATTTATAGTTTGGGGTTCTAATTTTTATCCCTCCTTCCCTCTCCTCCCTCCCCTCAGGTGGCAAGCAGATAGACTTGGCCTTTTAAAAACAAAACAACAATCTATGTAATTGAAACAAAGATTTCTAGGAGCTTACCAAAACTGTTTGTGCATCCGCCAGGTCAAAAGTTTGTTTTAAAGGTGCTAAGAAACATGCAGGAACAATGTGTTTATAGACAAAATCAGCAAATCCTACTGGTCCATCTTTGCCCCCTGTGAAGAGAATATGTGTAAAGAAATAAAGTATGAATATCACAATGGTAATTAAGTGCCAATTTATGGTATATGCCAGGATTTAGGGGGTTCTGCTCCCCAGAAGTTACAGGAGAGGGAAGTTCAGAGCAGGAGACAAAAACCAGATAATTAACCACTGTGCTTACCCCAGAGGTCCACAAGCTTTGAAAGGATGATGAAGCATGTTTTCTGGGCAATAGGATCTGGATATTCTACTGCTCCTTGAATGACAGTCACCAATACTCGTTCAACATTCTCTGCACCTGAAGAGGTAGATAGAAAGAAACTTGTTTCAGTGCAGTTTCATTAGAACTACAACTCACATTTTAAAAAAGCTATTTCAGGGGCAGCTAGGTGGCGCAGTGGATAAAGCACCAGCCCTGGAGTCAGGAGGACCTGAGTTCAAATCCGGCCTCAGACACTTGACACTGACTAGTTGTGTGATCCTGGGCAAGTCACTTAACCCTCAATACCCCACAAGACAAAACAAAAAAAGTTATTTCAGACATGACTCAAAAACAACAAAAGAATTCCCATCTCAAAAGTTGAAAACACTTTTCACTCCTATTTCAAGATAAAGAAAATTAAGTTATACTAGGTATGTAATGATGTGCATGCTCTGAAAAGGTTTAACCCGAAAATATTAAGTTACAATAAGATGGACACATAAGTATTATCATCACCCCCAGATCCCCTACAAAGAAGAGTCTTCTTTGTAGTTATACAGGGTGTCTCCAAAGTCTTAGCTTTAAGCTAAACGAACATTTTGGGCATACCATGTGTGTACACACACACACACACACACACACACACACACACACACACACCCACACCCCCCAGAGGCCCTTCTATTTTATTATTATAATTTGATTAGCTGGATTTAATAATGGCTATCATTTATACAGATGACTATGGGCTAGGCGCTGTGCTATGCACTTTACAATTATCTCATTTGATAATAAAGTACAAAAATCATCAACCATGATAATTTCCAAATATAGCTACTTCCTATATTTTCTCCCCTTCAAAATAACTCCAAATTCAAGAAATTAAAGTCTCCCTATTGGTTTCCTATTCAAAACACTGCCTGAAGACATGAGATTCTGTTTCCAGAATGGAAGAGATAATAATATCAATCTTAGGAAATCCTGTTGGTAAGAAGAGAGCAAATCCACTCTGAGAAAACCACGATGGAACCAAAACCCACCCAACACTCTATTACCCCTTTAAGACTCTCTAAAGTGGATCTTTCACATTTTTAAAAAAAAAGCGTTCAAAGAAGTCTAGGATGGTGCGCCTGAATGCATGACGGCCGTTCTTTGCGGCATTCACACTAGGCCAGACTCTGCAACACCTCCTGAATATGCCCATGCTGTTCTCTAGGTTGTCCTCCAATCTTGCAGGTGCCTTTTTGACATCCTGAACTTGAACTTAGTATGTCCAAAACAGAATTCATTCTCGTTCCCCCTCACCGCCTCTCCCTCATGTTCCCCTATGGCTGGCAGAAGGTACCACCATCCTCCCAGTCCCTTCAGGCTCATAAACCAAAAGTCACCCTAGACTCCTCACTCTCTCTCACCTTATCCATATCCGAGCTGTTGCCAGTTCACTTTTGCACCATCTCTTGAAAACACCCCCTTCTCTCTGACACTGCCACCACCCCTGTTTAGGCCCTAATAACCTCCCACCTAGATGGGGAGAGGGGGCGGTTAAGGGGGGTTAAGTGACTTGCCCAGGGTCACACAGCTAGTGCCAAGTGTCTGAGGCCGGATTTGAACTCAGGTCCTCCTGAATCCAGGGCCTGGTGCTCTATCCACTGCACCACCTAGCTGACCCCCTCCCCCCCCACCCTAGATTATTGCAACATCTTGATGGTGGGTCTCTCAGCCTCAAGTATCTCCCCAGTCCAGTTCCCTCTCCACTCAGCCACCAAAGTGATTTTTCTGAAGTGCAGGTTTGACCTTGTAATATCTCTCCCACCACCAACTCTAGGGGCTCCCAATTGCCTCCAAGATCAAATACAAAATGCTGCCTGGTATTCAAAGCCCTTCATTAACCAGCCCCCTCCTACCTTTGTGATCTTATGCCTTACTCCCCTCCATGTCCTGTTTCATGAACAATACTCTCTGGCTGCCCCCCCACATGTGGAAAGCTCTCTCCTCCACTCCAACTACCTCCCTGGCTTCCTTTAATTCCCAATTAAAATCCCACCTTCTACAGGAAGCCTTCCCCACATTAAGTGTCTCCTATTTATCTTGTACAGAACTTGCTTCGTATATATTCCTTTTTATGTTGTATTCCCCATGAGATGGCAAGCTCCTTGAAGGCAAGACCTATCTTTTGCCTCTCTTTCGTCACCCCAGGACTCAGCACACACAGGGCCTGGCACATAGTAGGTCCTTACATCTTTACAGAACTGAATTTGTTGATCAGCCAAATTAAGCAATGTCTGTTTAAAATGCCCAGTGCCCCAATTAAAAACATGATAGTTATGTGCTATCCCAAGAAAATGACTGTAATTAACAAAAAGCCAGTGTGTGCCTCTCACCCTGATTGGCTATGACTTCACTCATTCCACTTCCCGTGACTGTCTGCAGGAAAGCAAAGTAGCTCCTCCTCAACATCTGCTTTTCCAAAGCAGCGGATTGGTCATTTTCTTCTGCGGGGCGAAGCAACACTTCAAAAATGGCATGAAGTAAGGGCATGAACATCTGCTGTAAAAATGGTGACACTTGTGTCTGAGGAAGAGAAAAAGCAAACATTGTTTTCTTAACAGCAAACCCTGGACAGCTGGGCCCAATCTTTACCTGAATGAATTCACATGAACGGGGGAAAAAATCTTCATTATACACGGACTGGATCATGTGATGTGACAAGCACTAGGGACACAGAGAACAAAGTGGGAGGTTCTGGGCTCATGAGGGGAGGGGTGCCTGGTGATGGCATCATATTGGGGGGGGGGGTGATACTTGAACAAATCTTTTTCCAAGAGCCGTGATCCAGAGCTGGTACACTAAGGTGTACGAAGGGGAGAGGGGCAGGAGAGCTGGGGTAACGGCTGGCCAGAAACCAGGTACACTGGGTCACATAAGGCAACCATCCCTCAGAACAGCAGGGGCCCCTAGGCAGATTCTGGTGGGGAGGAAGAGGTATCAGCACGACACTTTCAAGTTTCATCTGCATTACTAACATTTTCTCCATCACTTTTTAAGTCTAGACAACACCACAGACACAAAAGAAACTGAGCCCTGATTTGTAGCATTGGTCCATTTCTGAGGTGTAAACGCTGAGATGGAAAATTTAATAATCAGCTTAAGCCCCTATGAGCTGGCTCCAACAAAGCCTTGGGTGAAAATGTCCAGGTGGCAAGACTGCTGGGGAGAAGAGGGTCTTATGAATCCAGAAGGAGCCTGCCCAGATTGGAGAAGGGCCAACAAGAAAAGCTGGGCCTAGGTGTACTGAGCTCTAGTCCATGCACCAGGGCCCCAGGGAGGGGGCTCATCTCTGAAGCTAAACCAGCTAACCATACCAGCCCTGAACCAGGCAGTCAAAAGCAATGTTTGGATGCAACTACTTACACTAAACATTCCCTAAATCTTTTCTTCTTGAAATAACAAATTCTGCCCCATTTAACAGAACCTAAATTCATGCTGAATCAACAGAGCGTCAGCTAGCTGACGATAAAAAATAGGAAGTGTACTTTATAATTAGCTGAGGGAATTCCACTGCCCAGTTATACATTTGCTTATTAAAAATTAACATTCAAAACATTAGATTTTAAAAATACTATTAAGAAATAGCATCTAGTTTCTGTATATAAAGCTAAAGGGATGGATGCTGCAACAAACCTTTATGAAGATGCAATTTACCTTTGTGAATGACAATGACTAATACAAACTTTAGAATTCTTATGAAAATTGTTGAACAAAATATGTCATTTTGAACAAAGAAATCAGTCTTCGTAACCTCTAAGAATAATTTTAAATGCCTGGTGCTACTGGTAATTTATTAGTAATATTAAATGAACAGTGATGGCTCTGAGGTTGGTATTTTTGTTATATTATGTGACACAGAACCTTCAATTGCTGTGCTGAAACCATGATGTCACTGGTATAGATGCTCTTCCTACACCAAAGCAGATTCCAATCGCTCTATGCCTCAAGGAGCAGTTTACTCTGGAGGTCACGATAGGCAGGTTTTCAAACAACACAATTCACCCCCAGGTTGTATGAAGCCTTTCAAACTCACTAGCATGGCTAGAGCTCCCGCTTCATTACCGTATGCACCTCTGAAGAGCCCATAATCACTTTTACAGCCTAATCAAACCATGGAGGGAGCAGGATGCATGGTGCAGGAAGGACGTATGCATGTGACCACTTGACTCTGATTTCCCTACTTAAAACAGACTTCCCTTGGTCATGTATGAGTCATCCAAGTCTTCAAGAAGAGAATTCTCCTTGGCTATAGGTAAGGGAGGGCAGAAGATGGAAAAGGGTGTGGGACATTTTCTTTAAACTGAGCAAAACAAAGCACAGGCCAGAACACGCCTGAAGATAACCTTGTTGCCAGCCACCAGGACTGCAGGGATCTTGGCTGAACCTATACCTTGAACTTGGCGGTAATCTGATTGATGAGAGGAATGAATTCCTGGAGGTCCTTGGCTTCACAGTCTTTGAGCATGTGTTCTGAGGCCGAAGGGATGAAGGGAAGAACTTCTTCCTCGAGACAAATGATCATTCGATGAAGGAAAGTACGGACACCACTTCTGAGAATCTCCTTCTGTAAAGGACAGCTGAGGGCTGGCAGAAATGTCTGTAAACAGTCCAAATAAACCTCAGAACAGCCACACTGTTTCACAGTCTGTTTGTTGCTGAAAGCTTTACTTGTTCGGCTGTGTAAATAATAAAATTGAAAGCTTAATTGAAACGTCTTTATTAATGTTACTTAGCATCCACAGATTAGAAAATGGAAAAAGCTGTCACTATAATCTGCTCTACTAAAACCAAGGGAAAAATGAGCTATTTTGGTAACACACTGATTTCTAGCAGAGGCGTCAAACACATGATCTCTCCCTAGGCAGATTAAAATAAAATGGACAAATATTCAACAAAATAAAAATACATGTTTATTCTATATTTTAATTAACATAATAAATTAATGTAGCCAATGTCAATATGTAGCTGCAGGGATCCTCATGCACATCACAGGGGGCCCTGTTCCCATATGAGTTTGACACCACTGATTTGTTGCATTCTTTAGCCTTGGGATATATGGGATATTTTGAGGAATGTAGTACACCTGGAAAAATGTGAAATATAATAAATGAATGATAATTGTATTCCAAGATAATCCTTTTTGATGCAAGGATCTAAAAGAGAAAAAATACTTCAAACTATGGATTAAGAGGTCAATATTCAATACTCAATTTCCCTAGAAATGATGAGCTCCATTGACAATACAACCTTCTAGGTCAACATGGAATGGTTTTTTACTCACAAGTTTTCATTGCATTACAGACTCTGGTTTTTACTAAGGAGGTTAAATCTTTGCATCTTTGATAACCATCTCAGAATATATCCACTCGGTGTGCACATGGGGATTCCTATCAGGTATGGCCTGCAATAGTCAGCTTTCTTTTACTGCTGAAATTTTGTGATTGTGCTACTTGAATGTATTTATATCTTCATTTAAAACAACTATAATTTTTACTCACCTGGCAAACCCAACAGCATGGTTGAGACAGTCTGCTAGGGCTGCCTGCCTTTCTTCATCTTGTGCCAGCATCAATTTTTCTAATAAAATTTTAAACTTTTCCATTAACGGAGTCAACAGATTCCTCATCAAAGCCTGCTTCCTTTCTGCTGGGTAGTCGCTGTTAACAATTAGTACTCCTGCGGTCTCATAAATAAAAAGCTGATCATCACTGCTCAACAAAGACTGGTAACCATTTTCCTAGAAGAAGATTTATGTCCTTTAATAAAGTTCCAGTTCATCCCATTTGCTCATAAAAATAAAATGAGCAACAATCACATAAGTCAAAAGAACTGCTTTTAAAAAAAGACCTGAACGAGTTATTCAGAAAACAGTTAAAGTACATTTAAATGTAGCTATTTTGAATATCTGTATTATACAAAGTATAATGAAATGTCTGATCAAATTGCAAATTAGAATTGTAAATCAAAAAACCTTGATCCTAAACTTTGGGCGGGGGCAGGGTGGCAGCAGGAACTTGGACAAGATTACTTATGTATCAGTTTCTTATCTGTAAAAACTTTTTGTAGCTATTTTAAAGGTTGGATAAGGTTAAAATAAGAATAGGATATTAGTGTGCTTTGAGAAAGAAAAATACAAATTCAAGTGCGCATTCGAAAAAATTGTACTCAATTAAAAATTAAGCTCTTCAGAACCAGTTTTAAAGTATTATTTAAAATAGAAAAATTATATGGCAAGGATTTTTTTTAAATTGCAAATGAAATTAAGTAAATTAAATTGTAAGCAAGTTTTGCCACAAGGTCACTTTAACATATATTCACTTATAGGTATTTTAATTAGCTGATTTATATTTATTTTGGCTTTGCATTGCCACTTTTCACAGAAGCTGCCTCCCCCCCCCCCAAATCTTCAAGTACGACTAGACTTTCTTCCTTTTTTAAATTTTGTTTTGGTGCTTTTTTTTTCTCCCCAGGGCAATGAGGGTTAAGTGACTTGCCCAGGGTCACACAGCTAGCAAGTGTCAAGTGTCTGAGGTCAGATTTGAACTCAGGTCCTCCTGAATCCAAGGCCAGTGCTTTATCTACTGTGCCACCTAGATGCCTCAACAACTAGACTTTAAGAAAAAATAACACAAGTCCAGTCTTCTAAGAAATAAAGGTAGAGTGGTTAACATTAAAAAGGAACTGTTTGCCTGCCTTGAAATGAAGAAATATACCTATTTTACAAGTCATTTTCAGAAATATATCTAGGGCATAAAATGAAATGCCACATAATTTGGGAATATCTTTATCAACAAACTAAATCGTGGGTCAGGACTTTTTCAACTACATACAAATCATTACTTCTGTTTACTGTATAAAATCTGTCTAAAAAATGTATTTCTAATACATAGCTTTTCTACCAGTGAACTCTTATCCATACACCTACTTTCAAACCACAACACTTTGCAGTAAGAGCTGCCAAGGAACTCTTCAAGGAAATGGAAATACACTGTGTGGTGTATCTTAGGAGACAAATGTAGAAAAAAGAACAGGTGCACTTGTCAGCTGACTGACTAGTTTTTCTTGAAGACATCACTTGGGAGAGAGCTAAGATGCCCAAATGTGTTTAATGAGCCTTTGCTGTGAAATGCAATTTGTATTATGCTGGAGAACAGTGGAACTGACTCACAACTAGAAAAACAAAAATATCTTTCAAGAAAAAGGTAATAGGCAAAGCAGTATCCAATCTATCTGGAAGAGACTTCAGTTAACCATGCTTTCTGATCTGATTGTCATTAATTAGGACAAGTGTTATAATAAAAATACTTATATTGAATGGTGCTTGAATTCCCCCCACCACAGATGAAGTTAAGCTGCTATCGAGCTGAGTGCGGTAATTGCTAAGAATGACTGCCAGGGAGAGCAGTGGTTCCCAGACTACTTACTTAGTATCATTAATATTTCAAACAATGAGATAAATAATCGGCAATTACTAGTATCAGCAAGCTTTTGGTTCTCTATATTTGGCATTTCTGTCCTCCCAAGAGGCAGCCTTAGCATTAACTAATGGTGAAAAATTTGTCAGCAGAAGAACTGATACTTACAGGTGGAGAAAGCTCCAACAGGTCTTGTATTCTGTTCAAAATGTCCTCAATGAAAGCATTCATTTGTTTGCTGAATAAATGTTGGGGGGGGGGGGGGAGAGACAATAAAAGTTTTTAACAAAATACTTGAAAGCCCAGGAAAATAAATTTAAAACCTATTTTGTAAGCAGAACATGTCAGTGAGTGAGTCCTGATGCTATACTCGGGTGGCTGTTTTTTTTTTTTTTACCTATTTTGTCAAACTAGGACCCATAATTATGTTGAGCCAATAGGGAAATAACCATTCACAGATAGGTGGTCTGGAATAATTCAGAACACTGAACAAACCAAATCTTTCTCCAGACCAGATTCCCAGGGCAAACCCCTCACATAATCCAAAGCAGCAAAGAGACTGATAGTTTTATTAGTGGCTGGCAGTTAAGATGCAAAGCACAAAAAGGGAAGATATTTAAAGAGAAATAAACTAGAGTAGGCACTGGGTGGGAAAGGGAGAACATAAAAAGAATACCATGAGATATTTCATTCAATAAACAGCAAATATTTGATTCATGAAAAAGTTCAGGTACAACTCAGATCAAACCTATATCATCTTGGGAAAGAATTGAAGCAGCTCTATTTCAGAAGAAGAAAACCCAAATCATTAGCAGCTGGAAACAATTTCTACTTACTTGAGAGACTTGACAAATCTAGAGAAGAGATAAGCCGTTCTGCTCCGTACTTTGGGACTAGAATGGCGCAGGCCTCTCTGATCTAAGAATGCCATCTAGAGGGGAAAACCAAAGTGCTGTTTACACTTTTCATGCCCTTGCACAGCATGTATTCCGTTATCTCTGTGTCCTTCTTATGATTTATCACAGTGTCTTAAGTTCCTGGAAGATAGGGCCCCAGTCTATCTGAAGTACTCTACACAAAAGCTAGCCACACAAGGAGGCACGTGTAGACCTTACTCATTAGGATAGAAATTATCCAAAGTTTACAAAGACAAAAGCAGGTCTGTGCAAAATAATGAAAATAGCTGAAAAGAGTCAGCCATGGGAGAAAACAGAAAATACAGACAGCACAAAAAAGTAGCAAATGCAGAATTAATGGTACTTACTAGAACACAAGGAATGTGTTGAGGTTCAACAGCAAAAAACTTTTCATATCGAACTACAGTTTCAAAAAACTCTAATGTCACTGATGTATGCTGATAGGCACTGACACCAGATGTTACCAACTGCAGAAGGGAAAATGAGAAACCAGTTAAGGAGTTCCATTAGTTCATAGGGAAACACCTAGTTTTTTAAGAAAATAAAACTCCATAATTTTCAGTCAAATACTCACAGTTCGTATCATATCCTGCAAAGCAGTAGCTTTTGAAACATCACCCGAGAAGTGAGCCCCATGAGACACTGGAAGAGCTTCTGCCAACATATACAGCAATCTTATTGCTACTTCGACTTCCATAAACCTAGTAGCTTGCCAATTCCTAACAAAAATATACAGTGTCATCAATATGAGCTACATAAATAATACTCAATAAATAACTCCACAGTTGTAGATACTCAATGTCTTGAGAAATATAAGGTAGTAATAAAATGCATTTTTGATTATTTAAAGCAGTCTTGGAAGCTCCAATATTTTATGAAAAAGTACTGTTATGCTAGGCAAATGCATTCAACAAAAAAATTTTTATTGATTTGACTCTGTGCAGTGGGGAGATGGGTCAAATAAATGAACAGAAATGATCGTTTCTGTTCTCCAGACAGTCTCAAAATTTTGACAAGGATCCTATATGATGAAACCACTTATTTTAAACTATACCAGGAAAATGTAACTTATCTGGATGGAAGAAGCCAACAAAAAAGCCTAAGTATTCAAGTTTATGTTTAAAGGGAACAATTGCTAAGTAGTAAATTATAAGTCAGTGAACATTTATGTCTCTTTCCCATTTAAGAACAAAATTTTTACTTCAGGTAAAAATCAGGTATAATATTTAGTGCTGCTTGCTTTGTCAAATGATACCCTTTATATGTGGACCATACATCTTTATCCTTATCTACAGATATATCTCAAGTGGCACACACACACACACACACCTATTTTATTTTTTCCCAATTGATCGAGTATATTAGTAACAACAACATGTATTAGAAATGGGTGTCACTTTTACATATCCAAATGGAGTCCCCTGAGGAGTAAAGTCCCCTCCCTCACAGGTTAACAATAAAGATTATTATGAGCAGCTATATTTGAAATAGGGAACACATTAAAGTGGAATCCTAGGAAAGGCAAGGAAAATGATGTGGTGAAAGTTTTAGCAAAGAACACATGACAATGGTCCAAATGTCATGGGGTCAGGAAAGAGTTCATGTCTAGGAGCAAAACTCCAACCAGAGGAGGGATCAAAGGTCCAAAATGCCGAATGAACTTGCCCACAGTCAGCTGGTAAGTGGTGGAGCCAGAACTCAAATCCAAAATTTCTGGCTTCCACCATGATGCAGCCTCAGGATATACTTCCCTGACCTTGTGTTCTTAAATTGGTATGTCAATCCCAAACCAATTCTAGCCCAGAACTATCTAAAGTAAGATTACTACTTCAAACCTCATTTCTGTTCAAACACATGTAAGCTTTCAACCTAGTCACAAAAAAAAAAAACTTACTGTAGCGTAGTACTAAAAACTCTACGAACAGAAGCCAGCAACAACTCCGGTGAGACTTGAGCAAGCCGATCCAACAGTAATTTCAGTTGTTTTCTATATTCTACAAACATAGCTTCATCTTCACCCTGAAATGATTTTTAAAAAATATACACATTTAGATTTCTAAAGCAAAGTATACTATATAAACACTGTCTTGCACAAGTCCTAGTTTTGAGTTGCAGTATATACCACTAGATACAGAAGACACAGGGCTTACCTCCAGACCCTCATCAAACCTTTCCTAGATTTTCCACTGAATTTTTTTTTTGTAAGTAGTTCCCTATACAATGCAATCAATATTTATTAACTATCTACCAGGGACAAGGCAGTGCAGTAGGTACTAGGGATACAAAAGAAAAAAAGCAAAAATTTTTTGCCTTCAAGGAACTTATATTCTACAGGGAGGAGGGTTGGTGAGTGGATACACAGATAAGATAAATTAAAGAAGGAAAAATTAACAATTTAGGTGGGCAGGAAGTTTGAAAAATGAGGGAAGACTTTATGGCTGGGAGAACACCCAATAGAAAGACAATGATGGGGCAGCTACGGGGCGCAATGGATAGGACACCATCCCTGGATTCAGGAGGACCCGAGTTCAAATTCAGCCTCAGACACTTGATACTTACTGTGTGTCCCTGGGCAAGTCACTTAACCCCCAATGCCCCCCCCACACACACACACATGAAAGACAAAACTAAAGAGAGAGTGTATTTCAGGTAGGGGGACCAGCTCAGTGGAATAGAGAGAGACTGATGGAGTCCTAAGCCTAAGGAAGAGCTAACAGTCCAGTTTCTAGGGAATACAGTGTGGGTGTGAAGGGAGTAATACAAAAAAGTCTGGAGAGGCAGACAGGAGCCAGATTTGGGGGGGGGGGGAAGGGGGGGTGGAGTGCACCTTAAATATCAGGCTACTCTAAAGGCAATAAGGGAGGCAGCTAGGTGGTGCAGTGGATAAAGCACCGGCCTTGGATTCAGGAGGACCTGAGTTCAAATCCAGCCTCAGACACTTGACACTTACTAGCTGTGTGACCCTGGGCAAGTCACTTAACCCCCATTGCCCCACAAAAACCAAAAACCAAAACAAAAATTAAAAAATAAAGGCAATAAGGATCCAGTGATAAATATTCAAGGAGATGAAGTGGCACAGTCAGATCTGTACCTAAGGAGAGTCTTTTGGCAGCTGAATGAAGGATGGATGGGAGAAGGGAGAAGCAGGTCAATCAATCAGGACCAATAGCATTGCAATAATCCTGATGAGGTGATAGGGGCCTTAACTAAGTCGATGGCTATTTGAAGGGAGGTAAGGGAATGGATGTGAAAGAGATTATGGAGGTAGGAGTTGACAACTGGTTGAGTACATACAGGAAGGAAGAACAAAAAGCTAAGAATGAATTCGAGGTTATGAAACTACTCTTCTGAGGTTATAAAATTACATATAATTTCATTTGTTAGAAAATTCTTACTGGCTCAACAAATCCGAAAAATCTCAATTTATTTAAAATGACTACAGGACCTTCAGAGGTTGGTAAAGCACATCAATTCTGCCCTTTATTCAAAATTCCAGTTTTCATTTGGGGACAATTCCCAACCGGGGAACCTTACTGGGGAGCTTACGACTGATCAGTTGATCATCACATCAGAAGAACAAGACTCCGAGGTGAACAAACCTAGGAGATCTTCACCCTGCTTAGGACAAGCTGTGAGTAGCCATCATTCAACATGACTGTGTAGAAATTTATTTTGATTTGGGGACCCTACCTTTAGGCTGAGATTAGAAAGCCTTAGGCCCTCAGGGTCTCCCCTCCTCCTCCTCAGCTTCAGACGCCAGGTCAGACAGCTGGGGGGGGGGGGAAGCCCCCAGCTCCCTGTGACCTGAGCAGATCCCGGATAGCCTGTGCTGAGGCACGTGAAACTTGGAGCGCACCCCCCCCCACCAGCCGCAGCTCTGGCTGGCGGATTAGCTTGGTCTGTGGGGGCAAGGGAAGCCCCGAGATTTGAGTGGAGAGAAGAAAAGGTATATATAGACCTGGGAGACGGACTAGGAGGAGAGGCTGACTAGAGTGAGGACGGACTAGATAGAGAGACAAAATTAAGGAGGGGGGCTGACTAGAAGAGGACAGACTAGAGACTCGAGGATGGACTAGGGGGAGGCTGACTAGAGGGGAGCTGGGACAAGGACGGAGGAGAGTTTGGCTCGGAAAAGGAGAGACAGGGCTGACAAGGTTACAGGCCTTAATACAAACCAGGGAAAGTGTAACGTGGCCTGAGGCCAGAGGCGGCCAGAGGCGGCCAAGGCGCTTATTGTATTCAAGAAGTTGAAGGCACAGCAGGTGCGAAAGAGACCACAGGAAAGCAGTCAGGTTGTACACTTTATTTCCCTGTATTCCTACTTTTAAATAGTATCTCATAAATAAACTCTGCTTTGATTATTTGGTTAAGAGGCTTCTTAATCTTTAGTCTATCAGTTTGGGAGCAGTGTGGTGGAACTTTATAAACGGCCCACATTAAATTAACGAAGTCAGATAGCCAAATAGTCAAAAGTCCCCAGCTTAGTCCTCCAGTCAGATTAGCCCACTCAAATTAGGCTAGTCATTTAAAATATTCCAACAACTGCAAACTATAATGGACTCCCCCCTCCCATTCGGATCCAGATTTCAGTCTATTAGTTGTTCAGTCAGCTAGGAGCTATACAGCAGTTGATCAAGGTTGAGGACAAAATGCTATTACCCATTTTCATTCTGGCACATGACAGCGAAACATTACATTATCAAAGCTCTGAGAAGGGCATTGATTTAGTGCTTCACCAAATTTAAAACAAGGTGGTTTTTTGGTCATCACCAATGCAAAATGTTAATGTGTAAAAAGATACTGAAAATGAAATTCATATTAAATTTTACTAAATTTAGTTAACAGTGAAATTTCTCACATCTTTTCAAGAATTTAAACAATAAGAAAATAATTTATGGTAGTATGAGGCAAATAAAGTTGGTAACTAAATTCTTACACAAATTATCCCCCCAAAGATATATCTACATATAGATATATAGATAATATAAAAAGACACACACACACACACACACACACACACACACACACTTACCTCATTTTCAAAGTTATATTCTTCATCATAGGTCAATTTTTTCATAACGGCCAACATGATTGCCTATAATAAAGAATGAAATTTCTTTAAGCCCCACGTTAAATTACTTACACATTTAAAATGAAATGTTTTGGGGGCAGCTAGGTGGGCTCAGTGGATTAAAGCACCAGCCCTGGATTCAGGAGGACCTGAGTTCAAATCCAGCCTCAGACACTTGACACTTACTAGCTGTGTGACCCTGGGCAAGTCACTTAATCCTCATTGCCCACCCCCCCCCAAAATATATATAAAAAATGAAATGTTTTGTGTATGATTCCAGACTTTTATATAATTAACACTCCATTAACAGTTTACAAAAATACTCAACAAAAAGGAAAAAAATCTCTCAGCCTTACCTCTACATTAGCTTTTTGTTGATCAGAGAGCACTGTAAGCTATTAAAAAAAAATAGGTAGTAAATTCAATTTGTAGTTATGAAAATCATATCACTTTTTCATGAAATTTGGCTACTAGAATTTCTGTGGTCCAAATTCACACGAAGGCTGTCCTTGTGAGGAGCTTCTTAATATTTAGCTCGGTCAGTCCTCAAACCAGTGATGTGGAGTCAATTGCCAGGCCACACTGGAATTCTTTCTAGTTTGACACAACCTACCAACTCCCGTGTTACAAAGGCCTACCCTTTAAGAAAGGATTAGGTCAAGTCTGCCCTCAGTGAGGTACTGGAGTTCTACTAGCTAAGAGTTTGAAACAAGTCTAATGTGCATAAATACTATATAAAACAAGATAGTGTTACACGGCCTAATATTTGGCTAGAGGGTTCTCAACATCATGTCTATATCAAATACATGATGGTCTTACGTTCTCACCCAATTTTCTCTACCACGTCTCATGGAAACCTCCATCTTGGACTTCTCACATTGTAAGTACCCACAGCCCGATGCCCCTCTCTGATTGGCTGGTTTCTCCTAAAGTCTCCATTTTTCGGAGGATGCCTAAGCCAGCAGGATTTACATTCCTCTCCACCTGGAACCCAACTTGAACTTTCTCTACCATAAATGCTACAAAGACCTCTTTACCCTGGACTTCTCCCACTGGAAGAACTCTGCCCACCTCTGCAGCTCTTCTTCTACCACCAATGGACCTCTTCCCCCTGGAAGAGCCCTCTCCCTGATGGGCTGACTGCTCCCAGAGCCTCCATTTTAAGGAGGCTACCCAAGCCAGCCAGGTTTTCATTTCTCTCCAGGCTACTCTTTCACTCCCATGCTCCCTCAAGGCTGTTCGCACTTTTCCTTCCCCATGGCCATTTTCATGTGTTCTCCTCCTCCACTGGAATGGGAACTCCATGAGGGTAGGGACTGTCTTTTTTTCTGTTTGTTGTTGTATTCTCAGCACTTAGCACCATGCCTGGCACATGATAAGCACCTGATTAATGCTTACTGATTTGGTCTACAAAATTTAAGAAAATTGGAACTAATAATTTGCCTTAGAGACCATAGCACCTCAGGCTCTGTAAAGTTATTTTCAGGGCATATGAGACTCACCCAATGTTTATGATTTATGGGAGCACAAAGACAAGTTAAACAGAATGAAAGGAATAGATGCATTATGATTTGTACCATTAGAGTGAGGAACCACACCAATAAGATCACAAATTGAAGAAGTACACCATTGTTTACAGGAATTTAAACAAGAGCCATGTTTGATAGGACTCCTTCACATGAGACATTAACATTTCAAAGTCTAAAATTAAACATGAATTACCTTGGCACGGAACAATTTCTGAAGCTTAACATGATCTTACCTGTTTCAAAATGTGAAGGTAATCGTAACAAAACCCAATAATGTTAGAGGAGATATCATCATCCTCATGAATTAGTAGCTGTAACATCAGAGCCACTTTTGTTTCAATAGCTTGTAGTGCCTCTTGAGCATTCTTCATATCCCCATTTTTAATCAGTTTAGTCCAGCTGACTATCAGTGACTGCCCCATTCCATTTACTAGCTTAGAAAATCTGGCTAAGAAGTCCACATCTTCTTCCTGTAAGCAATTAATAAAAGATAATATGATAGCACATATAATTCAGAGTACCACCAATAAAAAGGATCTTAAACATAGCACCAATTTTTAAAAATTGAAATATTAGGGGGCAGCTAAGGTGGCACAGTGGATAGAGCACCGGCCCTGGATTCAGGAGGATCGAAATTCAAATCCGGCCTCAGACACTTGACACTCACTGTGTGGCTCTGGACAAGTCACTTAACCCTCATTGCCCCACCAAGAAAAAAAAACCCAACCACTAAAATATCACCAATATATAGCTTCAAAAAATAACTACAAACTTTTCTTTTAGAGGAAAAACATGTTAGTTTCTCATTTCTATATCCTATTAAAAATACATTGAGGAGGATATGAACATGCAGTTTTCTGATGAAGAAACCAAAGCTATCTATTCCCATATGAAAAAATGCTCTAAATCTCTAATGATTAGAGAGATGCAAATTAAAACAACTCTGAGGTACCACCTGACACCTATCAGATTGGCTAAAATGACAAAAAAGGAAGATAATAAATGTTGGAGAGGCTGTGGGAAAATTGGAACACTAATGCATTGTTGGTGGAGCTGTGAGCTGATCCAACCATTCTGGAGAGCAATTTGGAATTATGCCCAAAGGGCGATAAAGCTGTGCATACCCTTTGACCCAGCAATCCCACTTTTAGGTCTTTTGCCCAAAGAAATCATGGAAGGGGGAAAGGGACCCACATGTACAAAAATATTTATAGCTGCTCTTTACGTGGTAGCAAGGAATTGGAAGTTGAGGGGGTGCCCATCAATTGGGGAATGGCTGGACAAGTTGTGGTATATGAATACAATGGAATACTATTGTGCTGTAAGAAATGATGAGCAGGAAGAGTTCAGAGAAACCTGGAGGGTCTTGCATGGGCTGATGATAAGTGAGAGATGAGCAGAACCAGAAGAACATTGTACACAGTATCATCAACATTGAGTGTTGACCTACTGTGATGGACTATATTCTTCTCACCAATGCAATGGTACAGAAGAGTTCCAGGGAACTCATGATAGAAGAGGATCTCCAAATCCAAGAAAAAAAAGAACTGTGGAGTATAGATGCTGATTGAACCATATTATTTCTTTTGTTTTGGGTGCTATTGTTTTTTTTTTTCTATTTTGAGGTTTTGCATCACTGCTCTGATTCTTTCTCTTGTAACAGGATTAATGCAGAAATAGGATTAATGTTATTATGTGTATATATATATGTGTGTGTATATATATATATATATGTGTGTGTGTGTGTGTGTGTGTGTGTGTGTATATATATGTATATGTATAGAGATATATAGATATAACCTATATCAGATTACCTGCTGTCTAGGGGAGGGGGGAGGGAGGGGAGGGAGGGAGAAAAATCTGAAATTGTAAAGCATGTATAAACAAAAGTTGAGAACTATCTTTACATGTAACGGAAAAAATAAAATACCTCATACATTAAAAAAAAAATACATTGAGGGACAGCTAGGTGGAGCAGTGGAGAAAGCACTGGCCTTGGATTCAGGAGGACCTGAGTTCAAATCCAGCCTCAGACACTTGATACTTAACTAGCTGTGTGACCCTGGGCAAGTCACTTAACCCTCATTGCCCTGCAAACAAAAAACAAAAAAATGCATTGAAATGTTCTTGAAAAATTGCTATCCTATAAACATTTTCTCTCTGTCCATTAAATGTTTTATTTTCATAGTTTTCGGTCAGGTACTAACTATTCAGTTACTAGGAAAAACAAGAGTATGAAATCAGTATGAGAGATACTAGAAATAACCCTGTAGCATTATTATAGCACTTAAGATGGGTTTTTTTTTAAGTTGTTAAGCATTATAAATCTCCTGGAAGCTCTTAATACACAAAAAAATTTTCTAAGTCTCAGGGAAACATTTAAAAGTTTAAAAAAAATTGTCATTAATAAGTATTTCTAATTTGGAAAGCCTGCATAAGAATTCTACAACTTTTTATAAGCAATGAATAGATCCATCAATCTAACACAAAGAACACCAAACCATCAATTCGCCAAAGGTAAATTAAGATCACTTTTCCAATAGAAAGGACTGACAGAAAAGGCAAAATTATACAGCTGAAAAACTTTTATTCTAAGAATTTTTAAAAATTAGAAATACCCTTTGAAATGGGCCCACTGTTTCTAGCACCAAAAACAATGCATGTTATTTTCCTGCCCTAATAAATTAAATTGTAATAGCCTAATAATTACAATTTGTAAAATTAATATTTGTTAGTCAAAGATCTCCTTAAAGCAATGAAGATTATAGCGCTCAACAACTTAAAACTATTTGCCCAGAATCAAAGTCTTTCCAGCTTGTAGAACCTACAGCATTAAACACTATTTTAAAATCTAGCTTCTCCAATATGCCTGACAAGGCCCAGCACAAAAGTCAGCATGACACAACAGATATGAAAGTCTCAAAACCGAGGTTTCAGTCACACATATTGCCTGCTTAACCTTGAGAAAATCCCTGAACTTCTCTCAGGATCCCAGGCAACTAAAACTATACGTTTGTTGCAGAGAAGATGCTGCTATGCGATGGCAGTAGGAGTTTCCTCACTTGGAATATCCTGGTACCAAAAAATCATCTAGTCCCTATTTCTTATGACAGAGATCAGCAAGGTTTCTTTTTTTTTCCCCCTTCTTTTCTTTTCATAAGTACTTTATTATTTTCCAGTTACATGTAGAGATAATTTTCAACAGTAGTTTTTATAAGATTTCTAGTTTCAAATTTTTCTCCCTCCTTCCCCTCCCTCTCCCCTCCCCAAGACAGCCAGAAATCTGCTATAGGTTATATATGTACAATCACATTAAACAAATTTCTGTATTAGTCACGCTGTGAAAGAAGAATCAGAGCAAAAAGGAAAAACCTCAAAAAAAAGAAAAACAAACAAAAAATAGAAATAGTATGGTTCAATCTGCATCTAGATTCCATAGTTCTTTTTTTTCTGGATTTGGAGAGCATTTTCCATCATGCGTCCTTTGGAACTACCTTGGACCATTGTATTACAGAGAAGAGTCAGCTGATCAACACACAATGTTGTTGATACTGTGTACAATGTTCTCCTGGTTCTGCTCATCTCACTCAGCACCAGTCCTTCCAGGTTTCTCTGAAATCTGCCTGCTCATCGTTTCTTACAGCACAATAGAATTCCATTACGTTCATATACCACAACTTGTTCAACCATTCCCCAATTGATGGGCATCCCCTCAATTTCCAATTCCTTGCCACCACAAAAAGAGCAGCTCTAAATATTTTTGTACATGTGGGTCCTTTTCCCTTTTTTATGATCTCTTTGGGAAGAAGACCTAATAGTGATATTGCTAGGTCAAAAGGGTATGTACAGGGGCAGCTAGGTGGCGCAGTGGATAAAGCACCGGCCCTGGATTCAGGAGTACCTGAGTTCAAATCTGGCCTCAGACACTTGACACTTACTAGCTGTGTGACCCTGGGCAAGTCACTTAACCCCCACTGCCCCGCAAAAACAACAACAACAACAACAAAAAGGGTATGTACAGCTTTATAGCCCTTTGGGCATAGTTCCAAATTGCTCTCCAGAATGGTTGGATCAGTTCACAGCTCCACCAACAATGCATTGGTGTTCCAATTTTTCCACAGCTTCTCCAACATTTATTTTCCTTTTTTGTCATATTAGCCAGTCTGATAGATATCAGGTGGTACCTCAGAGTTGTTTTAATTTGCATTTCTCAAGGTTTTTTTAATGATATTTTTATACCTGTTTAAGAATGTTTTTTAAAACTGGTATGAGGGGCAGCTAGGTGGCACAGTGGATAGATAGAGCACTGGCCCTGGATTCACAGGAGGGCCTAAGTTCAAATCCAACCTCAGACATGTGATACTTACTAGCTGTGTGACCCTGGGCAAGTCACTTAACTCCAATTGCCTCACCAAAAAACAAACAAAAAAAACCCCTGGTTTCATCAGAGAATGAGATTTTTGAAAACATTTCCCTTGCTTTATTAAAACTAAGACTAAGGGGCAGCTAGGTAGCGCAGTGGATAGAGCACCGGCCCTGGATTCAGGAGGACCTGAGTTCAAATCCGGCCTCAGACACTTAACACTTATTAGCTGTGTGACCCTGGGCAAGTCACTTAACCCCAATTGCCTCACTAAAAAATAAAAAAACAAAAAAACAAAACTAAGACTAAATAGCTCAAATTGGAATTTATAAATGTTTTATGCATTTGTTTCTTCAACATCTATGTATATTTACTAGTTATAATTACGGCTGTATTGAAGTTAAAGGCATGTTGGACTAATGGTATGGCTCAAGGTTAAGCCTATAGCTGCTACTGTGGCCCCTGGAAATGGTGTTTCTTTACATCTACAAATATTAGACTTGATTCCCACTCTGACTAGGCCCACCCATTTCAAGTATGTTTCAAGTCATCTTACTGACCTGTTCAATGCTGAAAAACCCAGCAGACTGTAACACTTGACATAAGGATTCCACTAGTTTCATTTTATCAATTGGGTCCATTCCCTTATTTACAATTTCAAACAAGCAGTCACATGCTTCCTCACGGAGAACTACTATCGACATATGACCTAGCAGCATATTTATAAACCTGAAAAGGTATAACACAGTTAGGATATAGGCAAATTCATGACTACAAAAACATTTTTTAGACCACATATTTTGCAAGTTCACATCAAAAAAGAATAACTTACCTATCATTGGCTATCAGGGTCAAGTCTATCCACGAGACATAGGCCCCAACTACTTCAAGGCACTGGCATGTTACCTCTGAATTAGTATACTGATAATTTTGTAAGATTTGGTACCATGATTCCACCAGATTTGGAATGCACTGCTCCCTCATGGTATCTTTTATTAACGTATTCCTACGAGCCTCCTAGAACAAAAACATTTCATCAGACATCCAATTATAAAATTGTGTACATCTTATGTCTTCTATGATAACATTTCAAATTTACACAGCATATTTTCTGGTTTATTTTCTATCTTTTAAGATGAAGTTTTGAACATGGCTAATATGGAAATGCTTTGCATGACTTCACCATCAGGGGTAATTGAGGAAAGAAAGGAAGGAGAAAATTGGGACTGCAAAATTTTTAAAAAATTAATGTTAAATTTTAAAAACGTAATTGGGAAATATTTAACAAAATACAAATATATTTTAAAAAGCAATTAGACTAAGATTATTTTTAAAGACTCCCTATAACTATTTTTCTTATCAGCTCTGAGACCACAGGTCCTCTAATTCTTTGTATATCTCTTCCTTTTCTATTTCTCAATGTCAAACTCTATAAACTTTAAATGTACATCATTCAGACCTCAAAAGTATGATTGCAGAGCAGAGAGGAAAAGCTGTAAACAAACCAAGTTTTGAAAAATGATTTAAGGGGCAGCTAGGTGGCACAGCGGATAAGAGCACTGGCCTTGGAGTCAGGAGAACCTGAGTTCAAATCCAGCCTCAGACGTTTGACCCTCAGTTGTGTGACCCTGGGTAAGTTACTTAACCCCAACTGCCTCACCAAAAAAAAAAGAAAAAAGCTTAAAAAACCCTACATATTTGAGTTGAAGTTTTCTGTTCTATAACAGCACTTATGATAAAGGGGGGAAGACAGTGTGAAATTGTGGGATCTTAGATCTGGAGCTAGAAGGGACCTACTTTAGAGGTCCTCTGAGTCCAGTGGTGTCAAACTCAAATAGAAATGAGGGGGTAAAGAGAGAATATCACTAAACTGTGCATCAGGATATCTCCATGGGTGCATATTCACATTATCTGTTTGTGTTTTATTTTTAGGTTTGGGCTGCACTCAAAAGTGTGACATCTCTGCTCTGGTCCAACTTCGACAATGACCAATCAAGGCTCAAAGTCAGTAAGTGACTTGTCCAAGGCCACACAACTAACAAGTGACAAACTGGGACACAAACTCACATTCTCTAAATCAAAAGCCAGCATTCCTTCCACATAAGTGGAGAACAGTGAACATTGCTTCTCCAACTTTTTGAGGAAGATCCCTCTTTAAATACCCCACACAATAATAGTTGCTATCTATTTTGTTGGAAATAAAGGTTACAATGACAATGTTTTAGTGTACCCCAGAGTCCTTGGACCATCTGTGGGAAGACTTGGCTAAGAGAGGGAGGTCACTGAGATTTCAAGGGATAGAGCTCAGGGTCTAGAGCCAGGAAGTCCTGAATTTAAATGAGGTTTTGACACTTCCTAGCTGTGTGACCCTGAACAAGTCCCTACCTCTGTGCGTCTGTTTCCTCATCTATAAAATGGGAATAATAGCACCTACCTCACAGTGTTGTTGTGAGGATCAAATGAGAGTAATTGTAAAGCATGATGTCTGACACACAGTAGATATCACAGAAATGCTTCTTCCCAACAATGCAATTTTAAGTCTCATTTCGAATTATACTTTACTGGCACTTCCACTAAACCATTATCCAATTCAATCTTACATCATTTGTATATACCTCATTCCTACTCTAAGATTTTAAGTTTCATGAGGTCAGGTATTGTTTCATTCTTCCACGTAGGCCTTACAGGCCTTATAATACCAAATATAAAATGAATGATAGAAGCAGAGGAAGGAGTTTGCTATGAGATCCATTTCTCTAAGGAGCTCAGGGCTGAAACACACTCGCCAAGCATGGAAACCAGAGCAAACTCCCACCCTTACCTTTATGCATCAGCAGACAGAGCACAAACACAGATTTTTCCTGCGTTTATTTATTTATTTGTTTGTTTATTTGTGCACACCAGGAGAAACAGTTGTCACTATTTCTACTAAAGCTGACTCTCTAGGACTCCATGCCACATATTGTTTTGTACAAGCCACATTTAGAGAAAAAGTTAAATTCTGTATCTGAACTGTAACGATTGGAATAACGCCACCTGCTGGAGACTTACTGTAGAAGAGTTCTGCCCATGAAGCGAAGGTCTTTGAGGGCAAGACCAGGAGTCTTTTCTTTGGCATCAGGAAGTGACGCAGACTAGTGGGAGGAGGAAGGAAGAGACTGGCGCTCGGTCTCGCTCTCTTTCCTTTGGACTCTGGTGGAGAGCGGAGCTAGAAATGTGCTCTCCCTTTAATAGATAGGAATCTAGGCCTTTTTCTCTCTCTTTACCAAATTCTTATTCTCCTTAATAAATGTTTAAAAGTCTAACTCTTGCTAAAGCTTATAATTTATTGGCGACCACTCATTAGATATTTCAGACAGTTTAGCTAGAATTTTAGCCCTTAAACAGAACCAACACAACATATTTCTTAATCGAAGTTAACATTAAAAGCATCAATTTACATACCTTCTGAAGTATTAAAAAACACTTTACAAAGAATAGTATCTAGCAAACTTAGGACTATTCTTTTCAATGTTACTTCATCTAAAAAGGCAATTTTGTATCTTTTCTTATCTTTCACTGTTAACAAGAAAAAGATATGCCCATTTCATTGTAAGCAAAATCCATATCAAGCTAACATCAATGATATTACATTACTTGCCTCGGAAGTATGAACTACATCCCGATCCACCAATTCTGCATCGATAGCCATGAGGATTCTGAGGTATAAATCTACTCCTCTTGGGTTCAGGTCCACTACTGACAGAATATCAAAAAAGTACTTGGGCCATGTAGTGAGATACTCTGTAACAAAGAGTAATGCGAAGACTTGTGCTGCTTTGTTTCGAAGGAAAGTCTTCTCTGGCTGGGGATTCAGCATCTAAAAGAAACAAACATTCTGAGCACAGTACAAGGGCAATAACATGTTTGCAGCATGAGTTGCTTTCAAAATTTATCTACTTTAAGAAAGTAAAACTTATTTCATCTTTTCACTGTTGCATGGAGAATATTAATTCATTCAACAAAATATTATACACCATCTCCAAAATGCAGGTCAGATCAACATGATGGTAGGTTATGTGCTTAATAAATAGCACAGGTGGGCAGCTAGGTGGCCCAGTGGATAAAGCACCGGCCCTGGATTCAGAAGGACCTGAATTCAAATCAGACCTCAGACACCCCCCCCCCAATAATTAGCACAGGTGTTTAAAGGGACAGCCAAAAACAATTTAAGAAAATTTGGGGGCATGGGAAAGGGAAGGTAGAAATAAGAGGGCATGAAGTCACCAGTCGTATTCCCTCCGTCTATGCAAAGACTACAGATGGAATCCTAAATAGTTTCTACAGTTTTATATGAAAATGCTTCCAAATTTTTCCTTACTTAGTAATTGAAATAAATGTCTCAAAGTCTTCCCTTTATACAACTGCTCTGAACATATCAGAGATTACCTAAAAGAGGCCAAAAAAGAACTCTCTATGTATAAGAGATTCTTTTTGGCCTTATTTTTCAGGTCCTTTGAATGAAACACTTTGTAATAAAACAGACAGTAAAGGAATACTGGCATTCTGACTTTCATGAACATACTAAAAACTCCTCCCAATTTACCTGAACTACAAATTACTCATTTAACATAGCATAATGGCATGTGATCAGCACTAGAAGATCATGTTTACATTGTACGATGTATTGTAGATTTAAATTCATTTAACCACCACAAAAAAGCCTCTGCTTTCATCTTTCTTTTCAAAATGCCAATCAGAAAACACACTTCTTGAGTTTCAATCAAGATTGGCTCATACGCTGCTGTCAACTTCTCAACTATACTATAAAATTTTAGTGCACTTCTGAAGTCTGGTCAAATGTGTACATGAAGCACCATGAAAACCAAGGAACAGCTGGATAGCTTTAAGTACAGACGACACTTGTTTGGCTGCTTTATCTAAAAAAACATGAACTGTTGGGACATGAGACATTTAAAGCACATGTGCTAGGGAGTCTAATTTAAAATCAGAATGTTGAAAATGTTATCTTCCATAAAATTTCAAAAGCAGTTAGAGATTCCCCCTTCCCCCATTCTCACTTCTGAGTTTCTTGAGATCAAAGCCCGTTTTTATCAACAGCCCTCAATGGAAAAATATGCAAACCCAGAAGGACAATTGCTTAAAGACTTAGTGGTTTGTACTGGGCATGAAGTTGGGAAACTGTTGCTGTTGCTACTTTACCTGAGCTTGTAGCCAAGTTATAAGAGTTTCCCTGATTAGCTGTTGTTGAGCTGCCGTGAGTTCTGAATACCTGAAATAAAACACATAAAAAGTGAGGGCCCCTGGCAGAATAGAAAAGAGGATCATGGAGCCAGAAAGGTCTGGGCTGGAATTCTGCCTCTGACACTTCCTAGCTGAGGATCAGGCACAAGTCATGCAACTTCTGACCCTAAGCTTCCTCCCTTGTGAAATGGAAAGAATAACTAGGGTAGTTGTGAAGATCAAAGGCAATAATGTAAAGCAAGCTCTCTACAAACGTCATTAAACAGATCTTCAAAGGCTCAATGGGTTATCCTACCACTGGTAAAGCAATTCATTCCCAAGAAAACGCATGTCATCCAATATGAATTTCACATTTCACAAAGCCAACATTTCTCCAATTATTACGAGGAGCCCTGTGTCTTCAGATGATATGAATAGATGGTGGATCTGCCACAGTGTGGTGAAAGAAGCAGCCCTGGACTCCTCACCCTCTGTTCTGGTCACAATAGACCCTTCCCCTGGCATGCTGCAGCCCAGTTCAGTCCCCATCTACCTTACAACAAAATGTTATCCCATCTCTCTCTCCCCCTATATACACTGGTCCCTGTTTTTACAGTCTTCCTCCAAACTCGGTTCCATTAACCCTTCCAATCCATCATCCTTCACCCCCCACTTCTGTCATATATACCCAGAATAACCCCTAACCCCTCTACACCCTTGGCAGGACAACACATGTACCTTCCCTTTCCATGGTCTCCCTCACCTCTTTGCTTTGGGCTAATTTCCTGAATCCCCTTTATTCCAGATACAATATCCTACATGCAATAACCCCAGAAGAACAATCAAGTGTTTCAGGGCAGCTGGATGGCACAGTGGATAAAAGCACTGGCCATGGATTCAAAAGGACCTGAGTTCAAATCCAGCCTCAGACACTTGACACTTCCTAGCTGTGTGACCCTGGGCAAATCACTTAACCCTCATTGCCCCGCAAAGAAAAAAACCACAAAAAACAATGAAGTGTTTCCAAGACTCAAGGAATCTTCATTTTTAAAGAAAACTTTACCCTAAGCTCTTTAGTCAACAGTGTAAAACATTAAAAACCCTTTTGTTAATTTATCTGAAGTCTTAAATGTTAAGTGTAGTAGACCAGTACACATTTTGTTAATCCAAAATTTCTATTCTTTCCCTCTTTGATGAATTACAAAATAACATGAAGAGGCAATTCACAGTGATCAAATAAATCAATTAATGGCATTTGATTATTCTCTAACTTGAACATAAATCTTTAATCTGATTCTAAGCTCAATTTAGGACATTATATTTCTATAGCACTTAGCTGCCTAAATGCTTTATACAATGAGGAGATGAGGCTCAGGAACATTATTCACAGACATCATTTTCCTATTATGTGTATGCACTGCTATAGGGTAGGTCAAAAATCAGGAAGGAGTGCTGTGTTAATAACTTTTTGAAAATTAGTATTTTTAATTTCTCTTATATGTATATTTCTCACATATTTAAATACCTATCTATATATATTTCTCATACACATATACACAAATACAGACATTTATTCCCTACATATACTGTAGGAAATAAATGATGCTATGGTACTGCAAACTAAAAACAAAACATAAAGGAGTTATTAAATAACTGAAACCTCTTTGTGACTTCTGGCTCACCCCATGCTACACATCCTCTTTACTATCTCAGAATATACAATATTCAGTTTCTACAATAGGAAATTGGCAATATTTTGTTCTAGTTTCTAAAAACATATTTTGAAAATGCTCTTGAATATACCTTTACTTCTCCTGTTTCTCACTGAAATAGGTATTTTGCTGTGAGAGGTTTGTCTGTAGTTGACTGAAAAGGTGTTTTGCCCCCTGAGTGGTATTCACAGGTCTGCAGGTTTACAAAGTGCTCTCCTCACCACACCCCTGAGAACTGGCTAGGGAGAGAATCCTAATACTGTGGAAATGGCCCTGAATTGGGAGTCAGAAGACTTGAGTATGAATCCTGACTTTCACTGTGAGAGAAATTAGGGAAGGGACTTAGCCTTTATAAGCTTCTATTTTCTCATCTATCCAATTAGGGAGTTTTTGAAGTTGACTGATTTTGACCAAATTTAGTATGCTAAAGAGTCTCTTAAGATATTCTATGTCTGATGAAATGGTTCAAATTGGTATCTCTTGCAACTTTTAAGAGTCCCATTAAACTTATTACTATGCTAGAAATTAGATACATGTGATTTTTTTCCATTGATGGACTAGTTGAACCACCTTAAAAACTGAGAAGTCATAAGAAACAAAATCAGAAGCCAAGATCCTATGAAAAATAATTTTCCATTGCACTAATTATGCCAATTTGTGTTCTAATTCTCTGAAGAACACCTAACAAATGATAACTTT